>NW_022639460.1:1679259-1691027 GCF_010583005.1 Odontomachus brunneus | reverse complement strand
ATATATATATATATATATATATAAATATATATATATATATATATACATATATATACATATATATATAACGACGCGTAGAAAGGTCCTTTTTATATCAGACTTATGCCCATTTCTACCAACTTTGGTTAACCAGCCAGTTAAGTTAACCAAAGTATAGAAGCATTAGTCTATAATATATGGAGTAAACTTAGTATAAGAAGTAAGCTTAGTATAAGAAGTAAGAGTAGGAGTAAAAAATAAAAATAATTTATTTCACGGCTATACTCACGGCTAACTCTCTTATACCAGAAGTATTTCAGTGAAAGAAACATTTCCAGTATAAGAAAATTAAAATATATAAGTATATAAGTATATAAGTATATAAAATAAATTACTTTTTTTCTTACTTCTTACATTCTTACTTCAAGCTCCATACATTGTAGACCAAGCCTTACATGGAGCACTTTTCGCAATGTTAATCGTGCAGTTATCGATGTGTCGCAACGGTTAATAAGAAGCAATCTAAAGGGGTTTTAGCTATTTCGACGATTGTTAATTATAAAGTTACATTTTAGCATATTTAGAATAAAGAAAAAGAATATAATTATTAAATATAATTATACGAGTTCTGGTTGCGTGTTTAAGAGAGAGCAATTTTATATAACGGTTGCAATAAAAATTAGGTAATTACTATACAATATCTGCGCGTTTTTCTATGTATTTTATGCGCGAGTGAACGATCTCTCTGTCGTCATTTTATCATTTAATCCTGCTTAATCGGCGGTACGGCTTTTGTCGAATTACAGATACGATCGGATGATGCGCGGATGATGATCGGATAAATTTTAAGATATTGTCAGTTTTTATACTTCCTTCTTATAGGATGCGCAAGATGTCACGGAACTTCGCGTATTCCGCGTTTGCCTTGCGACTTATTTTGTGATATAATTCTGTCTTTGTATTATTGTTTTCTCCCTCCTCCCTCCACCTTTTTTTCACTCACTCTCTGTCTCTCTTTTTCTCTCCCTTTCTCTCTCTCTTCCTCTTCCATTGTCTCCACTAACTGGAAGCTTATTGAGATAACACTTCCAAATGTATAATTGATACTTATACCGACCATATGATCGTATGTATTCTTGGCAGATAAGAGAATTTGCAAATAATAGCGTAAATCCGTTAGTAAAGTAAGACAGACCAGTGTGATAATATTGTAAGCCGCGCATTGTTAATGTTCGTGTGCGCTAAAGGAGGTATTTTAATAAAGATTCCAAGAGACACACACATTTTATTGCGCGGTGTCGCACGCGTGCGTATGCGTAGCGTAAAAACATTCATTCGATCGCAATTTCATATACGTCATCAAGAATGATGCCTTAAATTTTAGACAATCCGAAATTAGCTGTGTAATCCGCGTGAATTCACGCGTGTGTACGTATAAAGGATTAAATATATACCGTGTTTAAGGATTAAATAATCCGTCTTCTCTGACTGTACAGTTTACATTCTATATACGAGTCTGTCCTTAAGACTATCTTACAAGAATATTTCTTACTACTTAAAGGCGCCCAAGATCGACCACGATAACGACTCCCTTAATCAATATCTTAACCCCTTTCAACTATATATTACGGCAAAGAGGCATAACTTATTAATTTCTGCGACAGGACTAAGTCTGTCTGAATCTCCGTGCTTGTATAATATCCCAGATAGGCGGTATGAGCCAAAAAGATCCGCCGAGAAACTGCAGGAACGCGACTATCCGAAAGCACACGTCTTCACCTGTAGTCACCACAAATTAGCGCATGTAAGAAGAGTTTAATTGAAATTTTTGTCAAGATAAACTAGTGCCACTCATACTCACTGTGTACAAAACAAAAGGCCAACACGCCAAGGCCGACGAATGTGGAGAACAGATTGCGTGAACGAAGAGTAAACTGATTCCCTAACACATCGCAAAGTGTTGAATCTTGGCAGGTGAGCAGGCTGTTGATGCAGATTCCGCCGAACAGCGACAAGGTGAGGAACCAGTAGTAGTCGTTGGCATAAGTTAAACCTGAAGGGATCAATCGTTATCAATTCAGAGAATAGCGCTTTTGTCTATTCCTAAAATTTCTTGGAGTGAAATTTTATTTGAGAGAAAAGCATGACGGGAATTTGAGTTACTTTTTACTCATATAAGGCGAATTTTCTACTCTGAATTGTCAAGTGAATATTTTCAAGTGAAAACTGAAAAGTGAATTTGACGTATTCTACAATTACAAGAACAGATTCAACTTAATTGAATAGTCATATTGAGTTAAAATTTACTCCAAGTTTGAATAAAGTATCCATTCTTGCGATTTCAAGTGGCAATATTTTCACTATTGCTTTGAGTAAATTCTCATTCGTTTTAAGTGAAATTCTATTTCAAGAAATTTGAAAAGTCGAGGTATCCGAATTTGAGCGACTTTTTGCTTATACAGATTGAATTCTTCATTGCGAATTATCAAGTATTTTCAAAACTAAAGAATGAATTTATCGTATACAGTCGTAAGAACAGATTCATTCCAATTGATTATAATTGAATTGATTATAACTAAATAATCACTCATATTGAATTAAAACATACTCGAGGTTTGAGAGAAACACTCACTGTTACGATTATAGGTGACGATATTTTCACTACTGCTTCGAGCGAACTCTCAACTCTTTCGAGATTGCACTCTAAGAATTTAAAAGGAAATATCTGACAGATATTCGTTGTCGTCGCCCGCGAGAATGGAGCGCTGATGAGTCGCATACCTATTAACACGAAACCGCCGAGCCAACAAGCTGTGCCAAAGTAAATTCTCCTGTACTGTATCGTGGTGATGGTCAACCAGCAGCTGCTGACACTCGGCAGGAACGTGCCGAAGCCAGCAACGACCAACAACATCATCCAGTCTGAGTAGTACGTGGGCGACGCGCGTTTTAAGTACAGCGTGGGCACCAGGATCCAGAAGAAGAGCGTGCAAGTCCTCATGCTGATCCATGTGACCAGAGCAGCCCAGAATCGGAAGTAGCGGAGCACACGGAACTCTTGCTGCCACCGTTTGCCCAATCTCACGTTCGGGTTCACGAACAGCTCCACGTCCTCGTCCTCTTGAAATGCGTAGATGCTGTTGACCTCGCTGAACAACGGCGCGACATTCCTGTCGTTCTTGACGGTGTTGTTCAGATAGTTGACGTTATTATTTGCGCTGTTGCTCTGATCGTTCGTTTCTTCGGTGATGTCTGCAGGTATTCTGATGCCAAGTTCGGTGTCTTCGTCGCCTGACAGAAGCAATCTGTCGATGAAGAGACGTCTCGTTATTGTATGACGCTCGTGGATCTTCTCGGAGAAGATCTACGATTGAGTCAGGAAAATCGCAGGTGTTTCTGTCGATACTGACATTTTAGGCAAAAGAGATATTCTTTTAAATTATAATTGATACTTTTTTCAAAATATCTTTAGAGAAAATTTCATTGAGAATGAGTGAAAATTCACTCTAAATGATACTGAAAACGCTCTTGTGTCTCTAAACTTCTCTCTTTAAATTTGTTTAATAAAATTTTATTTGAGAAATAAAGTAAAAGTCACTTCGAGTGATTTCTTATTCACATTGAGTGGATTTTCTATTATAAAACATGGAGCGAATATTTTCACTTGAAATTAAACAGAATAGCTGCTGTGTTGAGTGAGATTCCACTTCAACCAATTTACCAATTCCGACAGAAACATTCGGGATCTCCCATTACAAGTGAATGCTTCAGTCGATTGAAGTGAATTTCACACTTTTTATTCTAACAACGGTGGAGCGTGTATCAGAACTTTTTCAAAACCCTTCAATTTCAACCGCAAATATTCGCTCGACCTCTTCAGAGTGGAAGAATTCATTCCACACGAGTGAAGAGTCACTCGACCCTGACTGACACGGCTGTCACTCCATTTCTACAGTGGAATCTCACTCGTAAAAATTGAGAAAGAATAGATTTGTCGTCACAGTTCTCACATAAACAGCATATAAAGTCTCTGTGTCGTCACCTGTAAGGAGACGCTCGCTGCGGAGCCGGCGAGCGCAAGGTCAACGTGCCCATGGCTGTGGGAATGAGGGCGATGGTCATCAGCAAGAGGCCAGCCTTCAGACCGGTCACTCTGAGGAGGAAGTGCGTGAGCGCCGGCACGAGCGTGTAGCCGAAGGAGGCTGCGATATTTTTCAGGGCCAACACCAACGGCAGCCGCACACGGAAGTGCTTTCGCAGGAGAGTCTCGCTCTGCACGATCACGAAACTCGCGCCGATACCCATCACCGCCCCCGCGCTGAGGCTGGCCAAGTAGGCGCCTACTCCGCCGGTCGCCAGGTAGCCGGAAGCGACGATGCCCGTGCTGAGGAGAGCCACGCCAATGAGACCGACCACCCGCGGTATCGACGCTAAATCCGTGATTGCACGAGTCCATGGATCTAGATGGGGAAGGAAAGAAGAACGGGAGGACTCACAGAGAATCGCTCATAATAGGCAGGATAAAACAATCAATTATTGATATCCAATTACTGCCAGATAGACAGAGATGCTGAACATAGCATGCAAGTATTCAATGCATCCTTTGTTACGCTATTTCAACAGCATCTACGTGTTTAAAATATGTTGTTCTAAGAAGTACATCTCATTAGATCATATTTGGGGATACAAAATGTTTACTTCTAAAATTACTATAATAATTTCGAATTAATTGCCGGTTCTCTTGCTGCCAAATAAGCAGCAATTTTCAGAAGACATTAGATGTCTTCTTTTATACACTATCAAGATTCTTGTTATACAATTGTATGAGAAAATTCTTGTATAATTCTCTGCATAATTATGCTACAATTTTCAATTCTTAATTCAGTCATTATTCAATAATCACTTCGATCGACAATATGTCAAAATATGTCTATCTCAGTTAACCTTACTCATCGATATTTTAAAAAAGCCTGGCCTTTTTCTTGCGAGTAATAGTAGTTGTTCACAATTTTAACTGTGAAGTTCTCTTTTGGAATCATTGAGTGCAGGCAAGAAGTTTAAAAACAATGCTGGTCGCAAGAAAAACCAGGTTTTTTTTAGAGAAACAATGATTAAAGAGACATCAATAACTGAGTGTTTTACGATAGATAAGTTTAATCTACTCTGGGGTAAAATCTCTTCGCGCGGAACTAAACTAGAAGAAATGATAGTTTGTAAATAAGGCGCCTTATGAGAAAAACTAAACTAATTAAAACATTAAGATTTTTAACTTAAAATTTAAAGATATTAATATTAAATAAAAAAAATTTAAATATAGAAACTCGATATTATAATGTTTAATGGAAAAGTAGAGTTGAGATCTATTTGACTTATGAGAGAAACTAAGCGAAACTGAAATTTCGATAAAGATATACAATAAATCGATGAAGTAAGTCATCAATCTAATAGTAGCAATATGCAAGGTGAAGATTATATATGGATTATATATAGATTATATGTATAGAGAAAGAGAAAGAGAGACAAGCACCCGCCAAGCTCCAGAAAGCGACGAACAGTATCGGCGTTAAGGTAATCTTCTGACTCCAAAGGTCGAAGTTGAGTACGTCGCTCTTGGCTAGGTATCCCAGTACCACGCCATACATCGACAGTATGCTGGGTACGGTGATCTGTGAATCACAAACGACGGAGAATAATCTGCGGCGTGTCTTTTTTTGAACAGAACTTCAAATCGATATTTAATATTAACTCTAGAATTTCTCCTAAACACCAGAAAGTTACGTAAATCCTAAACATGGGTAAATTTTATCCAGCGCATTTTCATTTGCTCATAACTTCTGAAAAAACAAGTGAACTATAATTCTTTTTTAATCAGTGTAAAAAACATCGAGGAATATGAATCTGTTGATGTTTTCGCGATTCAATGAACTTCAAAGGAATTATGATGAAAAAACAAAACACATATTTTTAAGGATGATCACGTTTGAAAAGTTGAGTAAATTTTAGCCATATTTAGAATTAATTAAATAATGCCTTGAGAAGCAATTTAATATTGATATTACAATATTTACTTGGAGATTAGGAAAATATTTAACTGAAATGGAATTGATCAGTTTCGTTTCAGGCAGATTCAATTGCAACTTGATATCGCCGAGTAACTTCAAATATTCCTGAGTGGCAATTGAGTAATGAATTTGCGTCGTTTCAGTTATCTTATATTTTCAAAGTTTCCTCTCTTCTCGGAAGAGAATAGCCCACGATGTTGTGGAAAGCACCTGTCGTTGTTTGCGCATGTTAAACAAAGACAGCAGATCCAGCGCGAACGATAAGTCTTCGATACGATGAAAGATGCACCTTTGAATATTATTCAGCGTATTTTCAAGTACGCAGCGTCGTCGCGCGAGTGTCGAACGGCATCTTTCGACTTCAGCTGTCCATCTCGTCATCCGATTGATTCCACAAGATAAACCCGCAGAAGTCGACCATTAGACGGTGACGCTGCGCTGGTTGTTTCGAGTTGGTCGCAGTTGCGAGACGCGAGTGGAAGCGCGCGACTTCATTTCATAAGCTGTAAGCACAAGCGACGAGCGAACCTGAATGAAGACGACACCGAGCAGAACGACCCACGAGTAGCCGCCATCTGGTGCAGTGGGCCCGAGCTCTGGGAACGACGTGACGACTTCGTCGAGACGAAGTCGCTCGACCAGCGACATGTTCCTCGTGTATCCGCTTGCGACGCGAACAGCTACGAACGACAGCGACGATGACGACGACGGCGGCGACGGTGAGTGACCGCTAAGTAATCGGCAAAATATTCGCGAAGGCGGCACCGCGACCACCGGCTCTCACCTTGGGAAAAACGGCAGGCATTAAGGCAGTTTAAAATGTACTGCCTGGCGATATCTAATCTCTCGGCCAAGATGACGACGCGCGCCGATAGCTGTTGATAAGAAAGAAAAACCGCACGCGACTAGCACCTGTCGCACCGTCGCTCTCGCGCAAACTCAAGCCGCGCGGCCGTTCATCCATGATCCTGACCTCGCTCTTGCGACTAGTGCCTCCTGGTGATGCGCACTCTTACCTGAGAGTGTCCTGCCGATGTACGTGGGAAAGTTATACGCGGGAACGCTCTAGTAATAAATAATACATTTATTCGCAAACGACTGACGATTACATCGATGTCGACTCGTTGAGACAGCGTTATAGTCGAGCCTTTCAGAGGATAAATTGACCGACTCCACTCCCTGCGAATCTCTTCATTTTAGCAGCCAAGCACGTGATCAGTGCTCATCTGCTCAAAATTAAGAAATTTGATGTTAAATTTTAATGTTTTAAATGGAAATTTAATGTTGCCTTTGTGTAACACTTAATTGAGAAGTGAAGTTGATCAGTTTGGCATCCGAGAGACCTAATTGTAAATTAATATCATACGGCTTCAGGTACGAATATACCCTGCTCGATACCTGAATGTGTGAATAGGATTTCGGGATGTATCGGGTTCGTCGAAAAATGCGGTTAGATTTTCTTTGCCTTTTTCAACAATGAACAAATGCGGCTGCGGGACGTTGTTCCAGCATCATAGCGTCATAGCAACGACAACAATGTCATAAAACGTAAAAAAAAATCCTAGAGAGCGTAAACGTCTAAAGATACCTTAAAGACGTCTTTTGGATATTTCGAGATATTTTGCAGAAATTTGTGTTGGCTTATTTGGTTGTCAATGAATTTGTCTTCATTGAATATCACCAAAGTTGCAAGAACATCAATTAAATTTTTCTCAGTTAAATAATTAATTTGAACCGATACGTTTCAATTCAACCAATTGACGGTGGATTAGAGAAAAATTAGCCGTGGAATATTCAATTGACGATTGATTTCAACAGATTCAATTCAAGGTCCTTGAATTGACGATTGAATTAATTTTAATTTAATTGACTAAATATAAATTTTAATTAATTTTAGTTCAATCGAAAAAATATGAACTTTTATTCATTTTTAGTTCGTCTGAATTTTAATTCAATTTAATTTCTCAAATGTAGAGAAATCTTTAATTAAATTGCCTCATATTGATCGCTAATGAAACACACGATATAATTATTTTAAAAAACTAATCAGTTACTCGAAGTACTGTATACGATAGAATGGGATTGACTCGGAGATTAAACCTGACTTTTCGACTGACTAATATTTACTGCGTACATATACGTGATATCATCAGCCGCACAATGGAGCTGCCGAAGCGCTCGCTCGCGTGACGTTCGCGCTTCGTCGTGGACGACGTCGAACGGTACTGCGACGCGCGGCGTTTAATTTAGCAGAAAACGGCGATGCCGTTATACACCGTCGAGCCAGAGTATTTCGCGGGATATTTCACGAAGCTCCTTCTTTCGCGCTGCCGAACGTAACTCGCAATTAGCGCGCCCACGGAAATTACTTCACACGAGCGGGTCGGCTCGCGTGAGCACGCGATACTAGCTTGCGGCACAGAGGCGACGATACTTGTGTTATAATCTTGAGATATTTCGTTCGCTGGAACGCACAGTATGTCGTTCACACATCCTCGCGGGCGTCGCCGGTCGCTATCGAGGTGTACCGCACTCGCTTGTTGACCGAGTCGAGCGCGATCGGCCCGATCGTGCCGATCTTCTTCTGAAGTACTGTCCTGTACAGGTATAGCAGCACGCATATCAGGGCGACCAGCACCATGAAGAGGAAGGCGAGCAGCACCGTCGTCCCACGCCGAGTGGAATCTAGCAGTTTCGGTGCGCAGTTCTTCGTCTCGTGAAGTTCGCGGCTCACATTGCCTGACGTGAGAAACAGAACAGATATATATATATATATATATATATATATATATATATATATATATATATATATATATAAATGCATTTCTCAATAGAAAATCAATATGAATTTTTATTAATTTTAATTTCAAATATGAATTTTAACTCGACTTTATTTCTCAAATGTAAATATTTTAATTTAATTTAATTCTTCAAATGTAATATATATTTCAATTCAATTTAATTTTAAATACGAATTTATCTTAAAATTAATAATTTATCTTAATTCAAATAAAAGAATATGAATTTTAATTTTAATTTCAAATATAAATTCCAAATCAATTTAATCTCTCACATACAAATTCTAATTTAATTTAAAATATAAATTTTGATTATTTTAATTGAGATATCAATTCTAACTAATTTTAATTTTAAATATTTCAAAATTTCAATATAGTTTAATTTCTCAAACGCAAATCTTAATTTAATTTAATTTATAATATGAATTTTAATTAAGTTCAACTCTCTAAATATGAATTTTGATTTTAAGTATAAGATTATAGATAAATAAGCTATTATAATTTCTCTTTTAATTCTTCACTCGAATAATTTATAATCTAATAACATTTTTAAATAACTTTTGCTTATGAATTTATAAATTTATTTTGTCGTAAATCAGAGCAATAACACGAAGACTCGGAATGAATTGTGGTAATCACCTTCGCGGCACTGCATCCTAACAATGTTGCGCACGAACACCTTCGTATTCTTCATCCACTTGACGAGCGGGTTGAGCATGCAGGAGCACTCGAAGGGATTGCCGGAGAAGTCCACGGACACATCAGCCCCGCGGTCCTTGGCGAGATTGTCCATGGTGTGCAGATCGCGCTCGAGCACTCTGAAAAACCTGTTCCGCCGCAGATCCAGGAAGCGCAATTTGTGCAGGCACGACAGGTTAAAGTGCAGCGCGGTCAGCGCGTTATCGCCCAGATAGAGATCCATGAGATTCGGCAGGTCGCAGAACACGTTAACATCGCGGAACTCTGAGATCTCGTTCTGCTCCAGGTGCAGTTTTATGAGGCGCGTCAGGTTACTGAGGAGATCATTGCCGTGCCGGGAATTATCCAAGGCCTCGTTTTGTCGAGATGTTAAAATCAATCACGTGATAAAATCGAAAAGACATACCTGTTGACGAAGATGTCGTGAAGCGTCGACGCCAGATTCCTCGGCGGGCCGTCCTCGAAGGCGTCGGTCAGGTGCAGCTCGAGGAGGGACACGAAATTCGAGAACACTCGGGGATGACTTCTCGCTGGATCCAGTGAGAGCTCGTTGAAGTCGAGTATGAGCCGCTCTACATGCTGAACGTGATGATACGCCTTGCCGCGAATCTCGCGTATTTTATTGTTCGACATATCGATCACCCGCAGGTACGGTAGGCTGTCCAGGGTGCCGAACACGTTCCACGGTAACTCCTCCAGGTCATTGCCCGTGAAGATGAGCACCTGGAAGTGGAAATGTTAACGGTAAAAGCAAAAAAAGGAACAATTGCAAACACCTCAATCTTAATTTGACTGTCTACGTACTTGCGTCTCATTAGGCAAATGCGACAGCGGGGAAACGTCGTGGAAGCCGGTGTTCGTGCAGTTTACGATGTACTGATGGTGACCGTCGTAGCACGCTCTGAGACAGTGGCAACGATTCTTAAACGCCGGGCCGCACTCAAGCCTGGACGACTCCGACGTCTCCAGAGAATGGAAATTGGGATCTTCGCAGTCGCTGATCGACTTGACGATCGACGCGCATATCAGCACGAGTGTCGAACGGAGAACGACGGTTTTCATCGTGGCTCTGGAACACATCGGTGTGTGATTTCGCGACAATTCCAGCGGCTGAACGATGACTCGGCGGTGAGGAGGACCCGAAACTTACGTTTACGATCATCCGAGCAAAAGTGCCGCACGAAATCCGTTATGTCAGCAGAAAGGAACCTCGCGCATCGCGCTGCCAATCTACAAATTCACACACCAGAGTTATTCAAAACAAGTTATTGAACCGTAAGTTGAGAATATTGAAAAGTCATCATAGTCAAACTACTGAGAAATCGCATATGGTAGTTAAATCTTTATAAATGGTTCTCGCGTCACATGGTGTGTAAGATTCACATTCTCATATGCCGTGTAACCCGAGAAACGTTGAAGATTCACGATTGAATTAGTTTTACATATACGGACTAATATTCTGGTTCTTCAAGCAAGAAGTAAATTATTAAATTATGAGATATCAATTATAACATAGCCAAATTTTAAGTCACTTATAAATAAGAAATAATGAGAGAGAAAAGTTACAATAAACAAATTTATTTATCTAAAACCTTATATGCTGTGTGACGCGAAACACATTGTAATAATTCACGAATTAAATCATTTTGCATTTATAGACAATTCTGATTCTTCAATCGAGAAAGAAATTATTCAATTATAAGCCCTTTAAATCAATCATAAGCAAAGAATTAAAAGTACATGTTATATTTAAATTTATCTATCCACGATCTTATATGTCGTGTGAGACGTGAGAAACGTTTAAAGTTTCAAGAATGAATTTGTTTTACATTTATAAATATAATCCTAATTCTTCAATCGGAAGATAAATTATTGAATCATGAGTCATTTAAATAAATTATAAGGCAGGAATTGTAAAGAGTCGTGACAGTGAAATTTATTTATCCACAATTTAAAATTTTGTGTGACGTGAGAAACGTTTAAAGATTCAAGAATTAATTCGTTTCATATTTATAACCATAATCCTGATTCTTCAATCGAAAAATAAATTATTGAATTGCCATTTATATAAATTATAAGTCAAGAATTGTGAAAATTCGTGGCAAACATTTTAAATCTATTTATCCACAATTTTATATCTCGTGTGATGCGAGAAACATTTGAAGATTCACGAATGATAAATTATTAGGACCTTAACTTAGTTTCCGCCCAAAAAATACTGAGAAAAAGC
>NW_022639460.1:1647720-1679249 GCF_010583005.1 Odontomachus brunneus | reverse complement strand
TTTTTTCAAATCAAAATAGTGCAAAAGCACATGTCGAAAAAACACTTTATCGCGTTCCATTTTTCACAAAGCAAAAGAAATTGTTGTTTAGGAAAATAATTGTGTATGCTGACTGAATGTTATCGAGAAATGTCGAAATTAATCACAAACTACCTGTTTCGTTAGTAATGACTACTAGAACTGTTTGCATTGCCATCTAACATTTGCGGGCGGAAACTAAGTTAAGGTCCTAATATATAAATTCACATCTATAGATGTAATTCTGATTCTTCGATTGAAATCTATCACGAGAATTCTGTTGCGAGTTGCAGATCGAGATTCGAAACGCGAGCAATCACATCTGCGCAAATCGTCGTCATATATGCCGACGATTTAAAGTATCAGTTTCGAAGTAGGTCGCCGAGTCATACCTCGCGGGAAACGTCAAACTGGCTCACCCACGCGACAGGTGTGATATCAAGCGTTGCCTTTTCGCCTCGAGTCTCCTTCGGACGTAAAACGAACTCGCTTGATCGCGCAACGCGACTCGACTGCAAGATGAGACTATCTTTAGAGAAAAGATAACTATAGAAAAAAGAAAACAAAGTAGGGTGTGATTTTGTTTGATAATCCTAAATAAACGAAGATAACGCCTAAAGAGGGAGAAAGAGTAAAAGAGAGAGGGAAGGAGAAGTAGAAGACAGCAAACACAGTTAGCAAATTTGACCTTCGAATTTTTAAGCGACGTTTTAATCTTCTCCTGGAAGAGTCGTATAGAATGAACTAACTGTGTCTATTTTTCTATTATTTATTTATTTATTTATTTATTTATGGAGACAATATCCTCTTATATACCTAGTAAAGACGGAATAAATATCTATAAAATTTTACATATATCACACAAATAAGTTGCCAATTATAATTAAAGATTATCACTTTATAAATTTCTTGGAATGGAATCTTAATTACAAAACGAGTGAAAAATAACAACATTTTTACTTGTGATAATGAAAATATTACTATTCGAAATCACAAAATAAACGTTTCACTTAAATCAACTTCGGACTTTATACGGAGCGAATAGTTCAGTTAGAGTGAATTTGTACCTGTGATTATACATCAGATTAAAATACATCAGATTCACTCTTCAATTTCAAATGAAAATGTTTGCTCCATAATTCGCAAGTCGAGAATTCACATTATATAAGTAAAAAATTATTTATTTCTCTATCTATATTGTTTATTTCTTTCATTTACTATATCTTCTTTTTCTATATATATTTTTTTATTATAATTATATATATAAGAAAAGTTAATTATATATATATATATATATATATATATATATATATATAAGAAAAATATTATTTATTTTATATTTATTATTTATATTATTAAATTATTTATATTATTTATATTTTTTATTATTTATTGTATATTTACTAGTTCCTTTTTGTATATATACAGAAAAAAGAACATTTTGTTTTGAAAATATCTTTATTTTTTATATGTAAATCTTAAAATAAGATTACATAAATGATGATAAGTGCTTGCATTGATTTTTTATGTGATTCAACAAAAAATATTATTCAAAAATAATTTTTATGAATGGAAAACACAAAATATTGGAAATAGAATATATTTTTAAATGTCGGAAGAAGATATCATTATCATCAAAATTAATATATTGTACTTGTTAAGAGATTATTGTAATATTTAAATAAAATTCTAACGTTAAGTTAAAATTCAAGATTAAAATTCTTTTAACATAATTATGTATCGTTGCTTTTATATATATATATATATATATATATGAAACAATGATTGTTAATATGAATATATCAGTTTTAAGTGAATACTAATTCTTTCCCTGTATATGTATTAAAAATTGTTTGTTCTCCTTTATTCTCTCGTCTATTTATCTGCAATATTATTCTATTATGTGGTAAGGGATTTTCCCGGTGTAACAAAGATTATTATTAGAATTATTATTATTTTAAAAACCACACGAATTGGTTGATCCACTTTTCGAGCAAAGTTTCACTCAAAGAAATTTCGAAGACAGAATTAAACGCTTCGAAGGGGGGATATATCAGTTGATTAACAATTGACGAGTCGCATGGGAATTTATCTTCAAAATTGCACAGCTCGCGAATATTCGTCGGCGTACAGCTATCCGACAGAAAAAGAGATAGAAAGAGAAAAAAAGAGAGAGGGGAAGAAAGAGAGGCGTTCACCGCTCGGATTTCGACGACGTACAGCGAAGTCTGAGTCACGCGCGCGCGTGAGATTCTTACCTGTTGGAGGCTCCCGCTTACTATTCCTCCCGCGCGTGTCGAGCGACGGCGACGACGATGGAAAGAGAAGAAAACAAAAAGGAGAAGAGGTGGGATAAAAAGGAGAAGAAAAGAAGAACCCAAGGTCCCGCGTATGACTACGCGTCGCCAAGGCTAGGGACGGGGGGACGAGGGGGGGCAGGCGTCGTCGCGTTACAGTTCCTGCACCGTTTCTGCACCGCACTTCACCGACCAGACTACCAAAGGGAAAGCGATCCTTTCCTGCTGAATATGTGGTAACGGCAATATTCAAAAATACTACACACTCCGGGGTGCTGACACTTCGCGTGCAAGGAGACCTCCAATGACCGCCGCGAGAACGGTTGAGCTGGCTGTTTCCCGTCCAGGTCACTTTCGGCGGAATAATCGGCCACGGTTCCACGCGGCCGCTCCGTTCCGCGTCCTGGAGCTTCCTCCGACTGCGCGGGACGCAACGTTGGGCACGACGGGGTGCACACCGAGATCCCGAGGCGGCAGGAACGAAGGAGAGAACACCAGCCGCGGACAGGTACGCGGGCGGACAGACGAAGCGGGCAGGAAGCGGTGCTGCTGCTCCTGCGAGACGCGGTGCTCTCCCGTCTTCGCGGCGGACCACGGCGACGGACCGCACTGCATTGCTCGGCTGTGCTCCATCCCGGCCGCACCTGCGGTCCCGCTCCCTCCTGGGACCCCTGCGGGCCCCAGAGGCGTGTTGGGCTCCCCTCCGATCGCCCTCGTTTCCTACGCTTGCGATCGCGCTTTCTCTCTTCCGATCCTTCCTTCCTTCCTCCTCGGTCTTGCAGTCGTTCGTTCGAACAAGCGCTATTATTAATTAATGACCAGATAAACATGTTCGTCATACGATGAGGATGACGAGCAATGTCGGCCGTATGGAATATTTAATTAACTGTACTTGTGCAAGAAGGATCACATGGAGTAAGTTTCTGGAGGAATGAAGATAAATTGACACATGACTCAAAAAGTATAGATAGCACTGAGCTTCTTCGCAATCGTTCAAGAAGTTCAAGTACGGTCAATTTTCTTCTCTTTAAGGATACTCACAGACAAGTTTAACCCTTGAGAAAATGAGTAAAAAAGACACTAGTAGGAAATTAAAACTGCTTTTTTTAATCAATCTTAGATGCCCGTATGGCTTGAATCTTTTTTGCTTTATGTAGAAAGACGTATGGTATTGGTAAAAAAGAAAAAATATAAAATCATTAATTATAGGAAACGCGCAGCTAGAAACGGATTGAAAGCTGGTTGAAAATGTTAAGTAACTGTCGATTTCTGTCGAACTCTAAGAAGTATATACAGCATCAGCGGCGCCGATATTGCTTCTGTAATGATGGGAGGGATTCTTTCTTTACGGTGCCTCCCCCTCTGTTTTATTTTAATACCTCGATCTGTATTCCGCGGCGCGGCTCGAGTCTCGATTGTTATTTTGATTTCGTGTCGCACTTCCGGGCGCGAGCGCGATACAAGCGGAATATTGTGGCGATCATAAGTTCGCGAAGCATGAGATTTGGTTCCCTCACGGTGGTAATTTGAGTGAAATTTACGAATATTGCTAATATTACCGTATATTATATATCTTTTTATCTATATTTTTTTTGTATTATCGCTGAAGAAGGCCAGCGAGTGATCGAAACATTTGATAGCTCAATGGATATGACAATGCTTATGTTAAATAAAATAATTTTGTAAAACTATTGGCATAGTTTCTATACGCCCCAAAAATATAATCTCATCTTTAGCAGAATCCTGTTATTATTTGGCTAGAAGAGGATTCTTCTAAAACCAAATATCTAAAAGAAAAGAACTTTATTTACAAGATGCTGTTTCTTTCTGTAATTTCATATTCTAAGCGAAAACTTCTATAAAAATAGTATTCCTCTTCTAATGAAGTAAACTATTAATCGGAAACTTATGAGACATTCTAACTTTTTGCCTTTTGAATAAAAAAAATATGCTTGCTTGAAGCAAAATACTCTCTTACATGTGATACGCAAAATGCGACAAGCATTTTTGTACTAGAAGACGAAATCTTCTAACTTTAAAAATGTTATGTTTAGAATATTTTGCTCTTGGTTTTAAAGAAATATTTTCGTATATATAAGAAGATTCTGCTAAAAATGAGATTATATATTTTGAGTGTAGAGGCGGATGCATTTATATTGTGTTCCTTACACTGAGAGAAAAAATATTTAAAAGATAAAAAATATTTTTTTCTATTAGTACTGATAACATATATTTACTTACACTAATATACACATTTTTGCGACATAACTGTTTTCAAATGAGAAAATATATTTATTTATTTATTTGTAAATAGGTTAATCTTTTTGACAATAGAAAAAAATATAATACATAACACACACACACGTGTATATGTATACAAAGAATATAATACATAAAGACAAAATCACACGTAAACATAAAAAGAAAAGAAAAATTTATACACACGTATACATATCACATGATTTCGCACATTATACCAATTATACAAATAAATTATATTCCTTTTTCAACTCTCTCCTTCAACATTCAATACATTCTCTTAAAATTGTAGTCTTTCATGAAAAAGCCTATTTAATTTAATTAGAAACTTTAAGTTAATGTTATTAATATCCTGTTAATAAGTATCTTTTTTAGATATTTTTTCTCTCAGTGCTAGGTGTTTTCACCGTTTCAGAGGAGTGTTCAGGAAGGGGATGAATTTTTACGGATGAATTGCGGAAATAAATGGCGAACTGTTTGTGTGTGAGATATGCATCGGGAAGTATATTGAATGCTCGTTAAACACTCGTTCGTGGCGCTGAAGTTTAACGGTTACTTGTAATAATTAAACACATGTATGCATGTACCGTATCTTCGTTACTACCTTCGTAGAACCTACGGAGAATCGGACGTATTAGATGAAAAATGGAAGTCCACTCAAGGAAGAGGGGAGACAGTACAATTGTCTTGATTTTTGCGCGGACGAGTGAGCCTCATTAAGCTCGTATCAGACTGAATATTGAAAGTTTTACTTCAAGAAATTTAGAGAGCAAAATTAAACGTCTCAAAAGAGGATTTATCAGTCGATTAACAATTAGCGAATCAAAATTGGAAATGCACTGAGAAAAAAAGTGTTTGGTGTTTGCGACTATAATCGCATAGTTAAAAGTGTTATAGTCAAAAAAATCATTTTTTTAATAAATTTCACTACAGTGTTAATAACAATACATTTAAATACATACATTGAGAAAAACATACATTGAAAAAAAAACATTTATTAGATGAGTTAATTTATTTACTATTAATATATTTACTTAAATAAAAATTCTTTCTATTTAAACTTTCTTTTTTTTATAATACCGAGTATTGTTTATTCGGTTTAAATAAATATATTAATAGTACCCATCCAAAATAAATATATATATATTTGTTAATTTTTTAATATTTTTTTCTCAATGTATTGTTACTAATATTTTTTTGTTAGAACAATTTCATTAATTATTGATAATAATTTTTTTAATAAGACAAACATGTAATAATAAAATAAATAATATAATAATAAAGTGAAATAATGTAATAATAAAAAATTAATAATGGTGTCTTGTTAGAACAAGGAGAACATATTGTTGGCATCGAAAGTGATGATAATTTTCGTGAGAACTAATTTTTGCTCTCAGCTCTTTTGATGAATTGATTAAAGGCAACAAGGCAAGTCAAGATCGGCATTTGTCGATCTGTTCGAATTCTGATTTACAATCTGTGATTCTCAATCTTCAATAATCGGTATGATGCGGGCTTTGTAGTTCACACGTCGTGGTCGGAAGCTCACATTTTATCCCTCGTACAATACAAACATCCTCGTACAATACAAACATTCTTGTACAATACATAAATTTACACTTATAGACTTATCTAATATCTCCTGTTGAACAGCAGACGAGATTCGAATGTGTGCACAGATGCTCGTTAATGCAAACAGACACAAAAACGAAGGGACGCCATTTCGTGAAATATAACATCGATGGAGAATATCTCGATCGCGAAAAAATCGATAAGACAACTCATAGGAATACGTGCGCGTGCGGACATATTAATGTATGTGTGTGTGTGTCTATATGCGTGCGCGTGCGCGTGCATGTATGTATACGAACATTAATACAAAATCGAAAGTATACCGTGTACGATTTCGAGCTGTGAAATATACGTATTGCTGTTACACGCTGTTTCACATTGTTTACACTTTATCGACAACGATTGTGCCCCGCGTTACAAATTCGACTGTAACATACATCTCTCGATGGCCTTAAATACTCCACTAAATTTATCCTTCTTCACTTGATGTAAAAACGCCGGGGATATCCGGATTCAACGATCACATTCAGATGCAATCAATCAATCAGTCGATTGATAAAATTTTTATGGAAAGACATTCGGTCGGCTCGACGTTGCTCGGTTATCCTCTCGTTCTCTTCTCGTGAGCCCGAAGGTTCAGTAAGAATGTGGTCGATCGAAATCGTGTTCGCTTAAGGGTTTTCCGACAAAGAAATCCCCTGTACAATTACAATAGAGTGCACGGCGTCGCGGACACGAAGGTTGGCGCATTCTTTCTTTCTACAAGTTTCGGAACACATCCGATAATATGTAAAAGAGAACTTTTGATCTTTTCCGAAGAATATTTCTAAAACAAAATTTGCCATTGGCCCAGATAGCATAAAATATTTTATGAGTATATTTAAGGAATGTTCCCCAACAAACACACAATTCAGACAGCATAACATCTCCAGATACGTTCTCAGAACGTCTTTCGGATGTCCTGTGGAGATTTGTACTGTTCGAGAATTATATATTTATATACTTCAAGTAACATCAAGTAATTGTTGTAGACGTAATGTTTGCTGGGTTATTAATCCTGGAATATTCGGATGTGATATTCTATAAATATTTTTTATAGGCAGTGATTCGTATATTTATAATAGAATTCGTATATTTATAATAGAAAAGAATGTTCTTAGAATTCGTAAAGTTCACTTACTGCGCATGTGCAATATATTCATGTAACTGTAAAGTTTTCAAAATGTTTTAAATAGTAATATCTATTTATTACAATTTAAAAATATATATATATATATATATATATATATATATATATATATACACGAGATAAGATACTTAAATTATTCTTCTTTATAATTGTAAAAGCAGAATTAATGATTAACCTACATTATGTAAGTATTCTATGCACATTTATAATTCACATGTATAGTTCTACGAATATATACATGAACGTGTTATAAACATATAACCGTATTTTTAATACATTCATAGAATAATATAAATATTCTATGATATCTGGGGGATGTTGACTGCGCGTTGAAGAAAAGAAACAAGCCCCTAAAAAATTTAATTTTATTCGTAGCGAAATCTTCTTATATGTGATCTCGAGAGGATTTTTTTTTTAATTAGAAAGGAAATATTTTAAACACCAAATAAGGAACTCTAGTTGCAAGGTGCTATTTCCTATAATTTCACCTTTTTATCAATTAGAATAAACCTTTTGTTTTTATTTTTAAAAAATCTCATATTCTAAGCAAAAACTTTTATCAAAAAAGTATCTTTCTTTTAATGAAGTAAATCATTAATCGGGGATTTACCAGATATTATTCTAACTTTTTGTCTTTTGAATTAAGAGAAAAATGTTTACTCTTGAAGCAGAATGCTAGAAGGAATTTCTATGACACACTAAATAAAAGACAAAATACTTTAAATAAAAGACAAAATTCTCCAAACTTTAAGAATATGGTGCTTAGAACATTTTCCTTTTGGTTTTAGAAAGAACTTCTTGAGGCCATATGTAAAAAGATTTCACTAAAGATAAAATTATATTATGAAACCTTTTCACGTCCACGACTGTACACATCGTCAAGAATGCTAAATCGAGTGTATAGATCAACGTCTAAAAATATCGACTTTACAATTTGTTTCGCAAATTGTAAAAACTTTATATCGTTGCATAATTTTGATCAGCGTTTCGTGTTCGTCATTGCCGACGAAACCGGAGAGAAACTATATGCAAAAAGTGCAAAAAGAGCGCGAATGGTCGTAGAATAGAATCGGCAGTAGCGCTTTTTTATCTCACACAGGAAACCCACGGAGGAAATCATTAATACGCAATCGTTAATTAATTATTAATTATTAATATACGCATATAAAAATAACATATATAAAATATAACATGTGTATATATATATATATATATATATATATATATATATATATATATATATATAATATCGTATTGTAAAGCAGACAAGTTCGATAAATTAGCATTAATCGTTTACAGACTAGACACTATGACGTTCGCGCCGTAGACTACTACAGAGTACACCGACTTGAAACATCGACGGTATCACACTCTCTAAAGTACAATCAGTGTGTCTTGATTGAAGTGCTATATATTTTCCAACAAACAGCAGACAACAATAACATTATCGTGTGATTCTCAACATCGGCAATGTTATAATTCCTCACTCGGCGATGTAAGTTACATTCAACAATGTAAGTGCGATATGTTGGGAATGGAAAATATTTCTACTTAACAGATTAGATAAGATAATTAGATAAGAAAAATCTATCCCAGATAAACGCATTCGGTATATTGCCTGCTAGTGACTAGCACAAATATATAAAGATGCATACAACAAGAATTTTGTCAGTAGATAAACGAAGTAATTTGATGGTAAAAAAATTGCAGTAATATTGCGGAAACATTTTGATTTCATGAAAACTGCTACTTGTGTAATACGAAATGCCTCAGCTAAAATAAAACGATTTTTATTTCGTTATAATTTATGAAATATATATATATATATATATATATATATATATATATATATATATATATATGTCAAAGATGGTATAAAATCAAAAGAGCATCTCGACATTATTCCATAAAATTATGACAAAAATATAAACGTTTCACATTTTACCTGAAAAATTTGAAATTACTTATTACACAACACAATACAACATTTCAATGAAATTTGTATGTATTTCTATCAATCTTATCGGATTTCTTAAGTAGGAATTATAACATTGATGCAATGTTACTTTTAGTTTATGTTTACTGAGTTGTAAATGATGGTTCAGTTCGCTGTCAGAAATAATTTGTCAAAATGACGTCATTAATATGAAAAGTTATCGATTCAAAGTTTCGGAATTTTTGAGTAATAAAAGTCAAAGTTGGATGATAGATGCCTCATAAATTCGCTGTATAACTATGAAGATCGATTGTTAAAACAATGTCGATTCTATTTCTGAAGGAAAGGCCTTAAAAATATGAAATTGTGTCAAACATATGCATATAAAATATTGAAAAATATGTCAAACTTCCATTAAACTTCTGTTACATACAATCTCTTGTTAAAATATGCTGAAATCATTTCTGACTGGGTTATAAATACAGCGCTGCAATCAATAAAATCTCTGAGAGAATTAGCTGATAGTTAATAGCAGGACAGCGGCTAACTCCATTTTTGATTCAGTTTGCACACATAGATCTAAGAAGACAACGTCTTCGCACGCACGGCGCATGGAAGCAGTTGATTCGATCGCAGATTGCAGAAAAATTGCAGACGTAGAGGATTGAATATGTTGGTGCAGCGTGTGACAAATTTGTGTCAATTTGTGTCACAAATTTTGCAATGAAATCTTATTTACGCAGAGTAAAATCAGCGAAATATAAGATGGAGCAGTAAAGTGGGAGTGTCTCCACTGAACATCAATGTATATCAGATAATTAATATTATCGGTAAAATGCTCCTTTCAGATCCTATCAGAAACATTTCGCTGATTCACTTTAAGAGAGTAGATACGCTCGACACGCTACATCGTTTTCGCGGCTATTTGTATAGAGATTTGATTTACGGGAGATATATCGAAAACACCCATCAACGTGAGATCTCTTAAGATTACACACACATAGATATTCATACGTATGCGCTCATATCATTAAACGCGCGATACACGGGTCAGCTCGAGTGAAACCGCAGTCTTGGACAAGCGAGAACCTCTCGGCAACTTAATGGTCGTTCAAGATACATCAGAAGTGTCGATATAAAGTCAGGGACAGACGCGTCGGATGAGAAACAAGCGAAACGAAAAAGATGCTCTCTGTCGTAAAAGTAATGTACTCCTAATAACTGTCACGCGTCGCGCCCGTGTTGTTCAAAATAAAATTTTCTTTTCGCTTTGTGCCGGCGCGGCGTGCTAGTTTGGTTTGTTACTTTGGCCCGAAGAGAACATAACCGCGTAGGTTACATTGCGAAGAATTAAATGCCTCTATTTTTATACAAGTCTTTAGACTGGAAAAATATATGTTTACATGTACGTATATATATACATTTCTATACACAAATATATGGAAGGGCATTTGGCAGTAATGAGAGAAATCGAATATATAATATATGTATATATAAACGTTTGTTATATGTAAATCCGCGATAACACTTTTTTTTCTCTCTCTTCTTTTTTATATCTTTGCATTTTTAACATCTAATCTCCCAAACAGCACAATGTCCAAAATTGGGATATAAGATATATTTAAGACGTCTTATGTCCCAGTTTTGGACATGGGTGCTGTCTGGACTCTTTAAGGTCGAGATTCTGCTTTAGCGTAAACTCGAGATTCTTCCTCAGCGCTGTAATATCGTTGATATCTGTATATGTGATATTGTTTCACGCGATTATACGAAAAATATGTATGAGAAGACGATTCAAAACAATATTCAGATTCGATGATTTCGCGAAATTGAAACGACAGTTTATTAGAGAGCGAAACGTAATGAAATTCGGACTCGGACTTGTATGCAGAAGTGTTCAATAATAATCATTCGCTAGTTAGCTCTTTCTCTCTCTCTTTCCATCTCTACAATTCTATAGTCAGATGATTAACACGTTTGCTACTAATGTTACATATGTGTGACAACAGAAAATGATTTTTTATGTCCATATTATCAAACTAAATCTGTTTTACATAATTATATAAAAAAATAAGAGGTAAACTGTGAAGGAGAATCTTCCAAATAAACGGTAGTAACAAACGTGTTAAAAATTACGACATATTTATCTCGCTGAGTTTTGCAACGCACATCTTGTATATTCCGTAGAAAAGTTCAGATATTTATTTAATATTTAAAAATCAAGTATATTTAAAAACCAATACAAAAAGAATGTCCAGAGTCAGGTATTAGTGCTACTAATGTTCAGGCATTGTGTTACCTTCGCCTTAAAAAGCAAATTCTTTCATTGAATACCGAAAGCGTTGCGAAATTCACCGGGAAAAAGTGTTGCGAACTTCAGTCATCCGACTGAGCTGCTGTCGAATCAGCTTGGTCGTAGTAGCCAATTTAAGAGTTGCCGTATTCACTCAAATCAGCACAGACCGTTCCGTCAATTGTCCACCTCACCCTTTCGTATCCGAGTAGCCTCGGTTTCGCGCGAGTATAATCTCTCCGCTGCCAGTATTTACATATGTCGACAAAACTTAGGTACAATTATACATTAACGATTGGCTCTAGAAATTCTTCGTGATTGTATAATTATACATGTCTGCTTAATCTCTTCGCTACGGCGAAATTCGGCCAAAAAGTGATCGTGCAGCACGGCTCAGCACGCAGCCGCGTATATGAGACTATGGGTAGTACTTACGTCACACATATCATCCAATACCTTGTATCGGCATAAGTAAAATAATTTCAACACGCAGCGATTGTTTTGGGCCACGCATAGACGACTAAAGTCGCTCTTGGGTTAGCGGAAAGGTCGATATCGGTCGTACCTTTTGTACTCTCTTGATTTTTGAAATGAATCATCGATCAAAAGAACAAATTGTTCCCGATAGTATGAAATATTTTGTGCACGTCGTTTTTACCAAAACACACGTACTTTGTAAATCCGACCACTTCGTGCAAAATTTAATCCCTTGATAAAAGGATTGAGTTTATATAAATCGATCCTTGACGTACACTTAGCTTCAAAACGGTTTAAACACTTTCTTTAGATGCAGTTTGGAACGTAGCCAATGGCCCAATAAGAGACCGTGATTTCTACGAATTAATTAAAAGCAAGTCGAGGAAAAGTATTCAAGCCGTTTCAAAAGCTCGTGTACAATCGTTTGCACACAGATCGGCATAATAACCTTAGTTATATCTTTATTATACCTTTCTAGAGCACATATATATTGCATTTTCTATGTGGGAAACTCTAGAATGGTTTAACTTTATGCGCTAAGTCTATTACGCCGAACTGTGTACAATAGTTTGTACCTTTCCCGATGGGAAATCTTAAAATTCTCGCCAGTTGATTACTCTATGCTCTGCGCGAGAACGCGATGAAAGATACACAGTCGCGAACAATAAGGTTGACTGGTTTCAACTTCGATTCAGTTTTTGAGTACGTTCTAATTGGAAGTGAAATGAGAGGGAAGCTGAATTACGTGAAGTTGAAACCAGTCAACCTTATTGTCCGCAATTGTACACTTCAATCGTCTAGCGCGATCGAATGTAACACGTCGACATGGAAACGAAACAATTCGACATCGTGTTAGCGTAACTGCGGAGACATCCGACGAGGAAGAATTTTCACGTGTTACGTTGCGCGACGGAGATACCGGCTTAAATCTTGTATCTCTCCTGCAACAGCATCTGCAGGAATATTGCGCTGATGCATAAGAAAAGGAACTGTAGCAGCCCGACGCCTACCGAGATTATGCCGATAATGGTGGTTTGCTTCAACAGTTCGACTGCCAGTTTATCTGTGCAACCCTGCAACAAGATTCTCACCTCAATATTTCATCTTAAAGCTTCACGCTTTTGTTTTATTTGACTACTTTGTCTCTTTTGTAAAACAGTAGTTACCAGCTTTTTAAATTTTTTGAACGCGAAATCTCGCTCAAAACGAGTGAAAGAGTGCGGCCTAGTTTAGCCCCATTTTTTGTAAGTTTGAAAATGGTCATAATTTTGGTTTTTTTAAAGCTTATTGTGAGTAGATTCCAAATATATAAATATCAAGGTGGCGCTCCACACCTTATAACATTACAAATTTTGGAAACAAACAAACAAACTCCTACAAAAAGTGAAATCATGCTTTTGCTAGAGTGATAATCGGATCCATCTCTTGGAAGTGAAACTCTTTTGGACCATTTTTCTCTGAAACGGTATAGACCTTGATACTTATATATTTCGAATCTACTCGCACTAAGCTTTCAAAAAATACCAAAATTATGACTATTTTCAAACTTACAAAAAATGGGGCTAAATGCCTATGGCGGTTTGGTCGCTCTCTTTGCCCGGAAAAACAGAAAAAATATCTTCACTCGTGATTGTGTATGGCTATGGGTATAAGGAGAAAATTTATATATATATATATAAATATATATATATATATATATTTTTTTTTTTTCCCTTAGACAGTGAGTTACCTCTTGGTGGATCGTGGAGCTCACGACTTCGCCGATTTTCATTTGACGAGTGTCGTTGCAGGAGTTGCGGTCTGTCATTTTGCAACATGACTCCGGTACATTAAATATGTTGGTGGCGCCGGTGGAAACGGTCAGGTTAAACGGAACAGAGGAGTCCTTGCCTGCGTACTTGCTGCCGGCCCAATCCGCGGGCCCGGTGGCACCGCAGCACTCGAGTTCGTACTGGAACGCGTCCACTATTTGCGTGCGAGATTCTATTACGCTGTATTCATTCTGCAACGGGAGAGAAAGAGAGAGATGAGACATAATCTTCTTTACATACAATTGTCTTGGTCAAATTACCATCGAATTTTCAAAAGTCCGATTTACTACGAGATATCTAACTAATTAGCGGCTAATATTCATTTATGGCACGCTTCTTCTTTAATATAAAATTATTCGATTAAAATATAATTCTACTTTTGTGTCTTCACAGAAAGGATGCATAATTCCTAATTATATTTATGCTTTCAATAAAAATAGTTATAATAGTACTTATAAAAATAGTTATAAAGTACTTATAAATTTTAATATATTTAATAAATTTTAATATCTGTACCTCTTTAATAAAAATAGTTATGAAAAATAGTCATACAGCTAATATGACGTAAACTTCGCAGAAAAGAGTCAATATTCTGCCAGGAAGGTCCTCAAATAAGCAATTAAAAAATACGCGAACACACATTTGAATAGAGCAGTAAAAAATAAATTATATAAACATTAAATTATATAAATAAAAATTATATAAACAGAAAAATTAAATTATATAAACATTAAATTATATAAACATAGAAAATATATACGTATGTACATAAATATACGTATTAAATTAAATTATATAAACATAGAAAATATATACGTATATACATAACTTTACATGTTGCCGAGTTATTAATTCCGAAACTTATAATACATCGATACAAGAAGTGACAGGTCATAAATTATGCATCGAAAACACCAGCGGCAAGAATCTTATCTATTAAGCCAAAGTAATTAATTGTCGTAGAATTCGCATTTACATAGCATTATGCGTTGTCGAGCTATTGATTCCGAAAATTAGGATCCATCGGTGCGAAACTGACGGGTCGCCAAGCCCCAGTAAACACCAACAGCAACATTACAATGTTATAATTCCTCACTTAATGATGCAAACATACAGTATATGTTATATTATTTACATTATTGCATTTACATTATTGGGTGTAAAATTGTAACATTGATTCCAAGTAGCACGTATCGTTTAGCAAAACTTCCCGAACGTTTTACAAATGGTTATGAAACGTATGTGGGACCAACATGTGCTACTAAGGATGCAATATTAGTGACAGTTAATGTTTAGTGAGAATATAAAGAATCGAAATATGAGTAACAAGAGTTTTAATTTAGGGCCGAAATACCTACTTACTATGTGGTAAGAGACTTTAAGTAGAAATTACATTGGAAATTTACATTGAAAATTATATTGGAAATTAAATTGGAAACTACATTTAATTACTTAATTGGAAACTTACCTTTATGGTGTTTATCAAGTTGACCTTCAACAGTTCCTTCAGACTATCGGTGTTAACGGTGGCCCACACCCCGAAGGAGATCTGCCAGACGACGGTAACCAGCATTATGCAGAAAGCGGTCATGATGTTGCATCGAGATTTCTTGAAGATACCGCAGCAGGCCAATATACCGACGAATGCCATGATAATCGCCAGGCCAAGTACGATATACAGACATACTTCATAGCTAAGTTGCTGCTCGGCAAACGACACCAGGAACGTTTGTTGATCGTTTAGCATCCATGTCACTAAACCTATCAACAGCCCTGCAACAGTCTGAACAATTTGATCAACGCGTTAATCGTCATTGAAAGTTAGGACTTACAACCTAGTAAATATTGACTAACAGTAACATTGTAAATATACTTTTCCACTCAACAATGTTATAATTTTCCACTCAGCAATATAACTGTTACATAACACATGTGTCATTTGCATTGTTGAGTGGGAGATTATATTACATTGATGTTATGTTACTGATAGCTGGTGTTTATTGGGACAATAACACATGTCGCATCTCATATTATCATGTTAACTATAATACAACACTGTTGCGCGTTTTATATTATGATATATAACTATTATTAGAGTTTTATTTTATTATAATATTATATATATATATACAGCGTGTCCGTCCATAAATATCCGAGCAAATATCTCGTAACTGGCTGAAGTTAGAAGAAAGTTTAATGAGCGAAATTTACATGGCTCTTAGTCAGCATGCTTAAAATGCATGTAAACAAATTTTTTTTCACTTTGACATAGAATACAAAATATCTCGTAAAATATTCTTCTTTCGGTTATCTTGTCTTAATGCTTTTTTGCACAGAATAATGAGACAAATTAATTGGCTTAAAAAAAGCACAAAAAGATTTTTATATATTTATGTAAAAAATTTTTTGTTTTTTTTTTTAAGCTAATTAATTTGTCTCATTATTCTGCGCAAAAAAGCATTAAGACAAGATAACCGAAAGATGAATATTTTACGAGATATTTTGTATTCTATGTCAAAGTGCTGGAAATTTCAAGTGTTATTACTCGAAAAGTTCTTAACGAAAAAATATTTTATTATAGCGTTTTGGAAAGCTCTCGAGATGTGCTATAAGAATATGCAATGAAAAATGGGGTGTTCCATTTAAAAAAATTAATGTGACCTTGACCTGACCTTCGCTACGCAACCCAAGGTCAAACTGATGTGATCAGTAAATACATCTTTTTAAACGCCACAACTTTTGTCTGAAACATTTTTTTGTAAAACTTATATTTTTCCTGATATTCGGGCGTCCCGGTACTTTCCGAACACCCTGTATAATGAAATGTGGGATATTATAGATCTAATCACTAGTAACCACATAACAGTCAACATGCTAGTGAATAGTTTTATATTTTTATTTTATTTACCAAATTTTCCCAGTTGTATTCATATCTCCAATCAAAATAATTTATTGAATAATTTGTAGAAATAGCTCTAATCTCTTGGAAATTCTGTGAAATGAACGTATCGATCTGTTGAGTCAAAATGTCTGTGTTATAATTTATGGCCTTTAATAGGTCAAAAGGTGTTTGTTTCAGCTTGCTGTACTATGATGTACGTTAGTCTCGTCTTTCAGTCGCTGGTTATCGGTTTTACCTGTGAGACTTTAGCTCATGGAACTCGAAGGCGAAGAGACTCTCAGAACATCATACAAAGAAGTATTTCGAGTTTAACAGTCTCGACGCTACCCACAGGGGTCGGCAAACTAACGAGACACTTCGGCCGAAGCGAACAGGGTCGGGACAAAGGCGGACGAAGCTCACAATGGAGAGGTCTGTTCGCCAGATGCGAGAGCTTCCATTTAAGGGGACGGATTATTACGGCGTTTCCTGCTCCGACGAACGAATGTTAATTAACGTTCGAGGGATCCTCAGGAAGTCGGAGGTCCTCGCAACTTTCGTTGCAAACATCCGCGTCAGCGTCGTCGATTAGCTTGTGTAAACTGGGGGATACGAGGGAAAATATGTTAATACGAATCCGCAGCGAGCGACAAATATTTGCCGAGGTGAGGAAACGAAGGCAAATATTTGCGATGCGATCCGCGTTTGAAGTTGCGCGAATGTCTACGTACGCGTGGATGATTCAACTGGCATTTCGCGTAAGTACATTCCAAGTTCGAATGGAAGACGCATCAAGACAAGTACAATTTCCTCCGAAAGAGGACGAGGGGAGAGGGGGGGAAGAAGGAGGGAGCGTGCAGCTGATTAAAAGCGATAACTCCCAATTCAGGCTGCAGCAAATGCGAGCGCGTCTTGTAACAGCGAAGAGAGATAGAGAGAAGAGCTTCCTGTATATACATATTATTACTCTCACGCGAGCCCACACGAGATCAGTGATGTAAGAGACTGCGCGCAATGACTAAAAACGATTCGATGAATCAGGCGGATTCCATCCGGTTAATATCAGAGCTAATAGCGATCGCGACGATTTGCGCGCACGAGTCCAACATGCATCTTCAGATTGAACTGTTACGACCGCGTGAAAATTCTTCTTAACCGAAGAGAAATAATTGTACAGGCTATCTAACGCGGCAATGCGCAGATATATAAATTAGGTTAAAGCGAGCAAGAGTTCTTTGCAATTTTGCAAAGTTTTGAGTTATTAATTAAAGAAAATTCACGGTCGTATGCAATCGCTTCAATCGCTCAAATATTCTTTATTTAATAATTCAAAAATCCAGTTGTTATTTACAAAATTATAGAGGACTTCTCTTGTTCAGTTTGAACTAATATACAAACACACAATGGGAATTATAGTTATCGTCACACCCTGCGTTTAGGAAACATCCGATGAGAAATATCAGTAATTTTTTGATCGGTTTATCTGATGAAATGTTATTATGATCGAAAGTATTCGATTAAATTTAATCGGATATCCTGATCGGATATAAAAGTTCATCGGTATTTCGATCGGAAATATCCGTTTGTTAATTTTTTTATCGGATAATTTCTCTCACTGTACATGTAAAATAAAAAATTAATAAGTTACGGCAGAACGACTTATTCCTTGGTCACAAAAGATTCTATAATAATTCTTGTTATAAAATTCTCTAAAATAAGAAAAAAAGATAAGGTTTACAAAATCTCTGGAATATGTTAATGCTGTCAGATTTTTCTGTCGAAAATAAAACACGAAATAAAAAAAAAGAGAAAAAGAAAATTTCAAGATATAAAACTAAGTTTTTTATAGAGGATTTGCAGCATCAGGTCCGGTGCCGTTATTAATAAACACGGCGAAATGTTTTGAAACGTGGCGAGCTGTGTAGGATCGCAGCGGCTATGCAAAATGCCGACTCGCGCTGCTCAAAAGGCGTTCTTTCGTTGATATCAAAGCAGTAGGAGGACGATAGAGGGAGAGAAACTTTGAAGGAAGAAAGAGGCGCGCGGGGGCAGAAGAAACTGGGCCGCAACGTAGGCCGAAGGTTCTGTAGGAAGAGAGAGCGCATTCTCTCTCTCTGTTTGACTGGAAAACTATATTTAAACACGTTTGTCTAGGAGAGAGATCTCTCATAGCTCGGTACACAGGGTGCGAGTCTTTGGTTGACTTCTCCTGCCTGATAAACGAACTCGCGAGCCCGCGTGTCGTTTTGCTGTGATTTTCATTAATGTTTATTTGACCTTTCGCCGCACAGGAAAAATCGCGCTTCTTCCAAAGTCCCTCTCCCCTTTCTCGCTCTTTCTTTCTTCTTCTCTCTCGCTCTTTTCTGCGTTTCCCACAAAACTCTTCTTTGCATGATTCCTCGGTTTCTCTATTTAATTTACTCCTGTCATCATCGATATTTCGGTCACATAGATGTGCAAGGCGCGTTCTGGACTCGCGAGTCGTAACCTCGCTCGCGTTTCAAAATTGAAACGCGGTTCTCGGATGTTGCTACAGTTCGAATTAAGTGGAAGTAGCAAGTTTGAAAAGCAACTCGAGAGTCCCACTGACAATCGAAGTGATCTCCACTGTTAAAATTAATTACAATCCGAACAGTACCAAAAATGTGTCTTAGATTCGTCTTAAAAACATCTTAGAAACGTCTAAAATAACAGACAGGACGTCCTCCAGACATTTCTAAAAATTTTAGTCGTTTCTAAACATTTATTTATTTATTTTTGACATTATTGACTTGTTACAGAATATTCGAAAGCGACTTTAAGGCGATCTTAAATATAAAAACGGACTATGAAATAGCCTTAGTGTGCACGGATGCGCACTAATGCTTCCAATCGAATTCGTCATAAGTGACATTTTGACGTATATTTAGTTATCGTGATCAAATAAGAACATGATTAAAAATGAATTGGACAAATTGAATAAGGACATGATTAAATAAGAACGTTTCTCTTGACATTAGTTCGAAAATGGAAGGAAATCGCATGTTTTTCCAGTGAATAATACTTGTTTATTCCCGTAAGGATAAGAATTCAAAGTAGTTTGCCAAATTTTGTTCAGAAAAAATGGATATCGAAGATGTTCCTCGCTTTGGTCGAGCAGTTACCCACGAATGCCGATGAAATAACGACTTTAATCGATTCTGGAACATTTGAGCAAACTTGGAATGATACAGAAGCTCGATGTTTGAAGGCCGCACGATTTGACTGAAAAAGGAAATCATGGGTCGCATTTCCACCTGCGACTTATTATGTAAACCTAACGAAAACGGCACATTTTTCAAGCGAATTGTAACAGGCGACGGGAAGTAGACCATTTACAACAACGTCGAGTGGAAAAGGTCATAGGTCAAGCGAGGTGAACTGCCATTGATCACATCGAAGCCCGGTTTATATCCGGAAGAGATCACGCTCTGTATCTGATGGGATTAGGAAGGAATAGTGTACAATGAGCTATTACCGAACGACCAGTCCGTCAATTCGGACAAATACTGTTCGCAACCGGATGAATTAAAGGCAGAAATCGGCAAAAAGCGTCCGGAATTAGTCGTTCGGAAAGGCGTTGTTTTCCATCACGCCAGGCTTCACGCTTCCTTGCAGACCCAGCAAAAATTGCTGGAGTTTGGCTGGGATATTTTGCCCCACCCATCACATTTAATTCACCCTTCACATTTAACACTCTCCGATTACCACTTATTTCCGGTCGCAGTAGCACTCCCTTAATGGAGTTATGAACTTTGCTTCTTTGGAACGCCTTAGAAACTTCTTGAACCGCTTTTCCGTGGAAGAAACCCAGGACCTCTACGAGAGAGGAATTAGGAAATTGCTCGAAAGATGGAAAATTTTTGTGCAACTAAATGGTGCATATTTTACAGACTAAAATTATTTTTAATCAAAAAGTTATTTAAATTTCATTTGAAAATCCTCATGAATTTTCTTAATTACGGACAACTCAATACTTCTCATGTGTGAGAGAGACTATTATAATATTGAAAAATAAAATTACTAAAATATTGTTGAAATTCAAGACTTTAAAGTTCCTCCAACAAAATTATATTTCGTTGTTTATGTACAAAAAAACGATTGTTAATTTAAGTATATTAGTTTCAAGTGGAGACCAATTTTTTGGTCCTCCAGAGTGATTTGTTTTAAATAAGAATATTCATGGATTTCTTTTTTGTTTATTGTTATTACTTATTGCTACTCTCTCTGAATAATTTGAAAGAGGGGAATATAAAATACATCTAATTTGTATTTGCTGTGAATTAAAAAGAAGATTACAATAGTTTAAGCAAACCAAAACGGGAATTTAACATTTCACCATAAAACTTTGCCGGGCACATCACTCGGCAGGGGGCTATTGAATTGAATCCACCTTTTTACTTTATGTTCCATTTGCGACGAGGATAACAACGACGATCGATAAAATGACCCCTTCATCACGTTATCGCAAGAGAGAGAGAGAGAGAGAGAGAGAGAGAGAGAGAGAGAGCGCTCGTAAAATAAATATTGAGATAAAAATGCAAGCGTGCCGCTCAAATGGACGCCGAGCGATATCGCGAGTGGCAGCTGCGGGAACGAAGCCATTTACGCGCCACGTTCTTGCATTGCATTACGCGCAACGTTACGCGTTGAATTTCTTCTTTCTCTTTCTCAACAAAACAAATAGTCGGGGATCAGCCACCTCGTCGGGCGAGAGGAGCACACGCCTGCCGACGAGGTGGCACTCGCGCGAGTTGGATTCGTCCCGCGGCGGCAGGGGGAAACGGTCGATCGATCAGGCGGAGGGACTCACAAATATCATGAAGCACGAGGCACACAGCATGCCCACGATGAATTTGTACCAGCACATGCCCATCTTGCCGCGTCTGTTTTGCACTGTGTGAGCGAAGATCCGACGGTCAGCACTTCGAATTCGCGGCGAGTCGCCTGCGGCTTCTCGCGCGCGCGATTACGATTACGTCGCCGGGGTCGTCTCCGTGAGACACTCGGCGGAGGGACGCGCGTCTTCGCTCGCGCTTCCTCTTCGCGCGACGAACGTTCCGGCTCCGAGGAAACTACGCGGCTCACTCGCGATTTCAAGCGGCGATCGGTGATCACTGACGATCGTTAATCGCGGAACGATCGAGATTTTACGCGCGCACTATCGCGATCAGGACGGTCGGGCGGACGGGGACGCGGCGAGGCGCGCGAATTGGCAGTGTTCGGCCGACGCTACTGGAAGGCTCGCGACCGGGCGAGTGTTGGCCTCCTGAGCGAATGCCCCGACGTCGCGGCAGATGTAGAGGGGAAGTTCCCACGCGCCGTCTCTGGATATTCGTGCATCATGACCGAATGGTTATCACAGGGAACGATGACGCTTTATGCGTTGTTAGGGAACGTCGTAAGGACGTAAGACGTAAATTCAAATGAAAAGAGAAGAAGTCACATTTTTTAAATAGCTTTCCTCCGATTTTTCGTGCTGTCTGACTTGTCGTTGAGTCGAACCGCTTGAAGATTCAAATCGCGGGGATAAGCAAGAGGCCGTCTGGGCGTTCGTTGACTCGTGCTACTAAAAAATTAAAGTTAAACAAATTGGGAAATTAAATATCATTTTATTAACATTATTTGGGAATGAAAAGCTAATTTGCATTGTCGTTGGATAGTGAAAATAAAAGCATGTCCTATTTGTCGTTGAGCCGCATCACGTGTTCAGGTTCTTCTTTGATGACGGTGACGACTCGTAGCGAAGATTTTGAAACTACACTGACATAATAATTGATTGTTAATTTCTTTATTGCAGAAATATACAGAGAGTCATTGGGACCGTACTCCATGTGATCAAACTTATCGAAATGTTTTGCTTTTACTGAGAAAAATAAACAACAGCTTTAAATGCTAAGTCAAAAAATTACGTTTGAAACGCGGCTAAACTGCCTACTTGGCGCCATTTCACGGTGACATCAAGAACTTGTTACGCTTAAGGTTTGAGTTTCAGCTAAACGAGACTCGAATCTCGCCTAAATTATCTACTACGTTTCTAGATCTACGGTTTTAAACCCGTAATTTTTTGTTAGTTCAAAAATCTCCACTACGAAGCGCTATCACCTTCCATAAAGAATTCCTCAAATTTAAAGGCACCGTCCGCCATTTGTAGAGAGGGAGTGAAAGGGCTATCGCAACAAATTGACATAACTGCATATGCACAGCATAAGATCGTATGGACCAATGAGCATCGAATATTAAGCATCAAACACCAATATGGCGACTTAATACTCGATGCTCATTGGTATATACGGTCTTATGCTATGCATATGCAGTTATGTCAATTTGTGTGCGATAGCCCAAAGAACTGCAACCACAGACTTCTATATACATAGACATATATACTACACTGCGCGGTCTGTGCAGAGGAATGAGGATACAATTCGGGTGCCATTACATGAACCGCGGAAATACGGAAACGCGGAAATGCGGAAGACAAAACCTTGGGTGCTTTCCAGCTATGCACACTGTGTTACACAAAACCAGTTTATTGGTGGCATATTATCTTACAAGATATTTTAGATAATATATGACCAATAAACTGGTTTTGTGTAACACAGTGTAACGTAGCTGGAAAACACCCCTTATTAGATCCGCTACGCGTTCCGCGTCTGTTTGGATTGCCTTAGTCCCGATCTACAATAGGTGTAGTAAGCTTTAAGCCTTAAGAAATTGACTAATCACAGTCAAATTATAGAGGAATAATCAATTGTGATTGGTTAATTTTTTACGGCTTAAAGCTTACTACATCTATCGTAGATCGGGACTTATATTACATGAGGCATATTTTAAGCGGAAAAGTGGTATGAGAAATTAAAAAATATTAATTTTTAACTGTATTTATTAATTAAAATGTTTGTATTTAACAGATAAGCTGAAAAGATAAACATATTAATAAAAATTGCAATAAATTAAGTGAATACAATTTTAAGAAATGAATACAGATGTTTATTTGTCACTAAACCCTTCCACTTTTCCGCGTAAATTATGCTCCATGTAATGTAAGGAGAAATAAAGTCGCGGAACAAGCGCATCAAAATCTATTGTTATAAGTTCCGGTCTAACCACCGTTACATTAAGACATGTTCGAACACGTTGGGACCTGATTTTTTTTTTTTGGAATTCATCTCTCGGTACCTTGGATGAAAAGATAATAGAGAAAAGTTTTGGGCCTTCCGTTTTTCCGCTTTTCAAACGTGCAGGAAGAAATGATTTAATTCGCAGAACGCGAAATCTAGTAAGATTTTGTCTTTCGCATTTCCACGTTTCCGCGCTTCATGTAATGGCACCCTTAAAGCTTCTCTCTCACTTCTAACAAATTTTCTTTCTCACTCTTACTTACGTCATTCCTAAAAACGGCGGACAGGATGTGGACCAATAAAGAGATCTGTTCGTGTTTCTTCACACTTTTCGCATTTTTCGTGTTTAGAACAAAACGGATGCCTATTCGGACACTGAATGAAGCAAGAGCGAGGAGGAAAGTGCGAGCAACAGGAATAAATCAAAGGATCATCACGTTTTGTTCTAACTCTGACTAGACGAGTTCTACTCTAAAGGGATGCGTTCCAAAACTCTACTCGACGGATAGAATATCATTTAATTGACCAATAACAACAAAGATAACTAGAATTTCTTTATCATGATTGGTCAATTAAATGTACTCTATTCACTAAGTAGAATTTTGGAACGCAGCCAAGAATAGAGGTCGTAGTACGAATCAACGACGGATCAGACATAACATTTTTAAGCAGTACGACTCAGTGGCCTGAAATTACGCAAGATACACTTCTTCGTTATTCTTAAACGTTTTCAACGTTATCAAGCGAGGATTGAAAGTCAAATATACAAGAATACAGAAGAAGAGTCAGGTTTCCTCGATTAGAGAAGTAGAAAGTGCGGCACTTCGGAGTCAAGGGAAACAGACCGACGACAGCAAGCGATAACTTGCTCGTCTTGCCCGCTCGTGTAGTCTATGGCCGCTTGAATTTTCGTGGTTCCCGGAAGAAATGTGTCGCACAGGGATTTCGACCGTTTCGTCACAGCGCGATCTCATTGTTAACATGTGACCGCCCGCCGCTCCTCACGCGCTGGAGAAGATCGCACGGGATCGCGAGGTAACACGCGGCCCCGCGTTTATCCTTTTCGCACGGCCCGCGCCGCGGCCGGCTCCAATTGAATTCGCGCGATCGGCCTCTCTCTCTCTCCCCATGTAACCCACCGCTATAACCACGTGCTTGAAATCCTGTCCTGTCCGGCCGTTGCGGAGCTGAATTCGCATACCCGTCGTTCGCCGACGTGACTCGTCGCGTTCGCAATTCCCGCGGCTCGCCGATCGAGGAGGCCGTTTCCGACGTTCTGCGCGCGAATCCTTTGCCGTTTCTAGCGCGGCCGTTCTTCCACGCGGCGTGACAAAGCGCTGAAAGTTCCTGCGTCGGAATAAAGGCATGCCGGGATGACGGAGTTCGTGGACGGCTGGGTCTTGGGCCATACTCTCGGCGAAGGATCTTATGGCGAGTACGTATCCCAAGCTTGCTTTCCTTTGTTAATCTTAGCGAGGATAATCTCGTTATTTGCAAGCTGTTTCGGCCGAATCGCCGCTGCTGCCGAGATTTGCCATTGTTCTCGCCACGCACGCTTCAATGTGCTTGATCGTCGTCGGTAGGAAATTCAATTACGCGGGTTAATTAAATTAATTAGAGACTTGCCTGTGCACAAATTAATACAATTTCTACCACCTATGATTTATCTTTGCGTATTGCGGGAAAATATATTAGAGAAAATGTAGAATTTTCCTAAAAAATATAATGAATTGTAAGAGATGAAAAATTAATTATTAATTAATGGCGATTATAATTGAGCTTAAAAATATCTGTAGGGTCAAGCTGGTCATAAACAGATCAACCAGTGAGGCAGTTGCCATGAAAATGATCGACATAGAGAAGCATCCAGATGCCAGGCATTCGGTGCGCAAGGAGACCACTATCCATCGTATGCTGTCAAATCCTAATATTATACAATATTTTGGGAAGCGCAGTGAAGCGAACATGGAATATATATTTTTGGAGTATGCTTTAGGTGGAGAACTATTTGACAGAATTGGTAAGATCAAACAACAAAAATTGCTGACTAAGAGACCAAGACTAATATTAATAGTTGCCACCTGAAACTTGTCTCATATGAGATACTCAGACTTTTACTCAGAGTTAGATCCAAGTTTTCTAGTTGAATTGTGATATATGTTACATTTATATCTGTAATCACAATTTAACTAAAAGACTCATCTAATTAATTTAAATCTGATTATCTTATTTGAGATGAGTCTCAAGTGATAATAAGCTGTTTATATAAGCTTATGACATATGTCAATAGTTATTAGGAGGTTCAAGCAAGATGCTCAGATTTAAATTTAGGCTTGTATTAATAGTTGTTACTTGAAACTTGGCTCAAGTGATTTCAATTAAGAGTTAGTTTTGAATTTTTAGTTGAATCATATCTATGATTAGACTCTACTGAAAAATTCACAGTTAACACTGAACTCAAATCCTTTTCATTTAAGAAGAGTTTCAAGTAACGATACAGATCTTAAAATTAGATGTGAGTTCTTTAGTTGAATCATGATTACAAATGTAATGTCGCATATGAGGTCTGTCTGGAAAGTATCCAACCTATGTCAGTATATCTGTACCTGGTTTGTAGAAAACGAATATTCTCCATTTAGGGGAAACCTTTGTAAGTGTTTCTGTCAGCTCAGTCCTGCAGCTATTCAGTCGACAATAATATGCAGTTGTGTAAATGTAAACCGTGAGCGTCGCATTTCTACTTTATTTGCAACAACTGAGCTATGTAGTCGAAATAATCGTGCGAGTGTTTGTTAGGAGAGAATAAAAATAAAGTGAAAATAAGAATGAAACGTGCTTCTTACAGAACCCGACGTCGGAATGCCAAGGTACCAAGCGCAAAAATATTTCAGACAGTTAATTTCTGGAGTAGAGTATCTACACGGTCGAGGGATTGCACACAGAGATCTCAAGCCGGAGAACTTGCTTCTAGATGATAATGATAATTTAAAGATAAGCGACTTTGGATTAGCTACGATATACCGTCTGCACGGTAAAGAACGTCCTCTGGAAAAGAAATGCGGCACATTACCTTATGTTGCACCAGAAGTACTAGAAAGATCATATTTGGCGGAACCGGCGGACATATGGTCTTGTGGAATTATCCTAGTGGCTTTATTGTCTGGAGGTAAATTTCGCTCAAAACTGAAATATATATAGAAAGAGGCAGGTTTGTAATATTGACGTTTTTTTTTCTTATATATCTTGTTAAAGAGAAGTAGCTACACATACATTATTTATCTATACAGAAGTTGTCTGATGATTATTTACACTACTCACCCATAGTGTGTAGGTAGAATTCATCAAACTGAACACAAAATTCTTGTTCGCAAATAACCACATGAAATGTTGAGTTATTAATTAAAGAAAATATTGGTGAATAATCATGCATGATACAATAAATGAGCTGTGATGGCGACGTCTGCTGCCGCTACTGATACATTAAGTCAAACTAAATAAAAAATCTTTACCATTTTGCAAATAACCATGTAGATTCTATTATTAATTTAAAAAATTGCTAATTATGCGATAAATAAAATGAAAAATTGTAATATAAGAAAAAATAAAATAGTAAATTATAAAGAAATGTTGGACAATTAATACAATACACGGATGTATCAGTTAATTTTAGCTTATTTTAGCTAAGTTTGAGTTCACAATGCTAACTTCTCTCGACAAATATGCTAGTAAACTTGTATCGTACAATTGAATGAAATATGTCTCGTTTGCATTCTCCAGTTTTTAACTGGTTCCTGTCTGAAATCTAGAACTGCCTTGGGACGAAGCCTTGGCAGATTGTCCCGAATACGTCGCGTGGAAAAACGGCAAATACATGTCGTTGACACCGTGGAAGAAACTGGACAATGCGTCATTGTCGTTGATCAGAAAGATCCTCGCGGACACGCCATCGGCACGATACAAGATCGCGGACATCAAGCAACACAGGTGGTTTGTCACAAGTTTCAGCAGAGGTAAAAGATAGCAACAGTAACTTTAGTAATCCTACCGATGCCTTGCGCATTTAGCGAAGAAACGCATAGACGTTCGTTTGTGTTAATTGATACCCATGAAAGAAAGATTTTAGCACGCTCGCCAACGGAGACGCCAGCATAGTGTTTACTTAGTCAGGTACTGAGTGACTCTGAGTATCAATGAAATTACTCAAAGCAACTCGGTACCTAATTTAGTGGATACTGCTCACGACGGCCCGTTCTTGTCGCTTCTTTTTCTGCGTAAGTGCTTTTGCGCCGATTAGCCGCGGGGGAGAGCACCGTGTGACGCCGCGCTTCCACCTACTCGGTGAGGCTCTTGCCTCTTCTTTGGTAATACAGCTCTATGAGTTTAATCGAGCGTCATAAAGCTAGATTACCAAAGCAGAGTGCATTGGCATATACTTCTACAAGTGTGTGCGTGTGTGTAATATATGTAAATAGTTAAGTCTCATAGAATGTTAAAGTTAATATAATAGTTAATTGTAAACTAACTGTAGTGCCAATAATTGTCCATTTTTAAATCCGATCGATTGATACTTTGCCGCATCTTCTAGATGAGAGATGCTGATGCGAATATTTGTAATTTACAGGAGATGAGCCAGACGGACGAAATCCGGCACACGCGGAAGATGAAAATCTGAGGAACGTTTGCCTGTCGCAACCTGAATTGCCAGGTATGGAAAGTAACGGTGTCATTCAAATTAATTTAGACGGACGACCGTTCTCGTTTTCTCAGCCTGCACATGTGGAGGATCTTTTATTATGTACACAATTACAAGCTATGCAGCAAACACAGCCAAGTCAGGTAGTGTCTTTTGTGGAATACTTATTGGACCGATATAATGTTTTGCTAAGTCGATCACTTTTCATATGTATTGATTTGTTAAATTTCACTTATCTTGTAGCAAAACTCTCTCCAGAAATTGGTCCGCCGAATGACCAGATTCTTCGTTAAAACGGGATGCGAGGATGTTATTAAGAGGTTAATCAGAATTTGCGAGAAGGAGAACTATTCTTATCGCGCTAATGATTATGGAACGGTACGATGTAACATCAGAATTTGTTCTTTTTAACTAAAGTACTTCTTTTAACTAAAGTACTTTTGCAGTTTTTCTTTGCTTTTGACGCTAAAAATATTCTCGGATATGTAACTAATCCTGGACAATATTTAAATTTTCAACATATATATATGTATTTTATGTTAAACGTTTAAAAAATTCGTATTTGAAGATCAGAACAATAAGAATATCCAAGCATTGATATTTCTTATCTTACATACTTGTTTCATCTGGACGACAAAAGCATAGTCTAGCTTAACTAAAAAGAACAAATCTATTGTCTTTGTTGTGATGAACTCGTTTTATCAATACGTAACATATGATGATATTCGCAGGTCACGTTATCTACGATAGATCGACGGAAAATGACGCTTGTTTTTAAAGTGAACTTTATAGACATGGACGGAAATATACTGGTCGATTTCCGCTTGTCAAAAGGCTGCGGTTTAGAATTCAAGAAGGCGTTCATCAAGATCAGATGCGCCCTGGAGGATGTAATTCTCAGGAACTCCGTTGCGTATCCGAAATTGCAATAGCTGTGAGAAAACTTTAACACGCCATGGGATTCACCGGTAACCAACACTGATTTTGCCACGTTTCATTGTTTTAAAGCGTAATTGATTGCGCTCAACTAATTAAATACGCGATTAATGGGTCGAATAAAGCTGATAAAACTATTTAACGAATATACGTATCGGGCAATTGATGTATTCGTCGTAACTTTTTGGTTATCGAACCTTCAATTAAATTTTTAAACGATACGTGGAAATCAGTGTGGCGGTTACATGTCAATAGGTATCACGTGACAATATATACATTTTATATTATTTTTTTAATAAAATTTGTATTTTCCTAAAAGCTTGTTTATGTGTCGCTAGTTTAAAATATTCTCGGATATGTACCTAATCCTGGACATTCTTGTCGTTTTATTTTTTAATACGAATATTGTATATCTGTTTGAAAATCTGCCGTAATAGGAAATTTGAGCGTGACTAGCTCCGTTGAAGGCACGTGCGAGTTGATTTGAACAGGATCGTTGCTTTCCATTCTAGACATGTTTGGTAAACTTCTATCACTCGCACACGAGATTGGCCACGAGAAAGCAACTTTTTTTATGGGTCCTCTATGTTTTATCAAATCCCATATAGTATCTAATCACAGTACTTCTATTGCAACAGGTTAGGTTAGGATAAAGAGAAATAGACAGAGAGATTGAAAATATATCCTTCTCTCTCGCAGGATTTTGATAAAACCGCAGTCGTGGCCAAACTGTTTAGAGTAACTCTAGTATAAAATAATGCCTCTAGAAGATAGTTTAGTCCCTTTCCTCTCAAAATGGCGTTTTGTATGTGGGAGGAATGATCTCTCTCTCTCTCTCTCTCATAGACACGCATACACATATCTTCACATATATAATTTATCTTCAGAGCTAAGATCTGTTTTTTTAGCTGAACAAGGTTGTACTTTTGAAAAGAATGAAAAGAAACAAATGTTTTCCAACAAAGACACGTTACATTACATAGAGCATTATATTACATAAAGCATTATACAAACACTTATACAAGCATTATATAAACATTATTAATTATATATCACTCAATATCATTGCTTAACATTTAAGATAATATCAATATAAATTAACACATTAAAACATAAATTTTATACATGTACTAATGCTACTTTTTGGTATAAACATGAAAACCGGTAATTTCTAACCTCACAAATTCGTGCATACAAATGCATTGCCGTGACCATAGGAGCAAGAATCATACCAGCCAATCACAAAATAGCTGGTCATATGATCGTTCTGGAGTTCCTTTTTCTTATTCGAAGTTTTCTGCTTTTTTCTTATCTTTAAAGTTTAATTTATAATGTGCTTTTTGCTCCCTGTCTTTTTCTCTTTGTCTCTTTCTGATACAAACCTTTGGTCTTAAGCAAGAAAAAGACCGGAGAACAAAAAACAGGAAGCATATTGTAGATGGAAGCAAAGAGCACATTGTAGATTAAGCTTAAGTAATAAGAGAAGCGCAACCTGATATTTGCTTGCTGATTGGTTGCTTGCGGCACCAATTGAAATCGAAAGTGTTGGTCTCGCAAACTAATCTTTTATGATAACTAACCACAGCGGCGTATTATGAACGAGAAAAAAATATCTGTGATATTGTTTTATCAAAGACACACGTTTTTAAGACATATCTGAGATGTCTTTGGTATATCTCAGATATACTAATGTTGTCTGGATTCATATCGTATCATAATCTATAAGTACACGCACCGGCGTTAATGCCGTCCGAATATCCGTGTGACTCGCACACGATAACGCGTCACTCATACACTGCTGCGTGTAGGTGAGCTAAGAGCAGCACGGAGTGGCGGAGGGAGCTAGCGGTATACGATCGTCGGACGCTTGGAGAGGGAATAGTGGTGGGAGTCGCGGCGATCTTCCATCCTCTATCGCAAACGTAAGAACGAGAGAAATAGCATTATAAGACGTCTGGACAGAAATGCCGTCCTAAAATACGTGTGAAACACACGAAGAAAACGCTTGACTCACACTGTCTCGTCTAT
>NW_022639460.1:1646363-1647710 GCF_010583005.1 Odontomachus brunneus | reverse complement strand
TCACACGTATTTTAGGACGGCATTTCTGTCCAGACGTCTTATAATGCTATTTCTCTCGTTCTTACGTTTGCGATAGAGGATGGAAGATCGCCGCGACTCCCACCACTATTCCCTCTCCAAGCGTCCGACGATCGTATACCGCTAGCTCCCTCCGCCACTCCGTGCTGCTCTTAGCTCACCTACACGCAGCAGTGTATGAGTGACGCGTTATCGTGTGCGAGTCACACGGATATTCGGACGGCATTAACGCCGGTGCGTGTACACGAAATGATAAGCTATAAACGTATCAACAAACGTTCAGTTGCGGGTTCAACATGGCGACCGTGGGGATCATGGAGGACGCTTCATGGTATCGCTTGAACTTCTCTTATTATTTAGGATTCTACTTTTTCTTGTGTCCAATATAACGGGACACACAATAGCCTCTCCTGCTGCTCTATTTCCAGTTGTCATCGCGCAAGCGCATGAACGGCTGCGAACATCAAGGATAGATGGGAAAAGATCCATAGAAGTATCCGTCTTTGTCGCACATATGTCGAACACCGTTCAGAACATTGTTACAGTCGGTTTGGTCATGCCTCTTTTAAAACACACACACACACACACACATCATACACACATATATATATATATATGTATAAACTGCATGTATATACTACATTATATGCTTCCAGAGATACTGCGTTCCCAAGCGCGTGATAGAAAGAGAGAAAAAGAGGGGAAAAGAGAGAAGGAGAGAGGGAGAGAAAGAGAGATAGAGAAACAAGCGAAGCAAGTCCGCGTCATTCAGTCGTGCTCTCGTCGGTGATCGTGACACTTGTTTGACGGAGCAAGGTGCGCGTCCTGCAAAGACGTTGGTGGATTTGTCGCTTGGCAGTGTTACTGACGGGTGCTAGTTAGCGTCGACGCGGAGCGTTCTCAGTTCTTCACGGAACGGCGATTTGAATCGCCCGTTTTTGACGGCAATATGGGGCCGGTGAACCCGGACCTGCAGCGAGAGCGTGAAAGATGCAGTTTCAAATCCATAGAGTTGACGCATTTTTGGGACGGCAGTTCGACTAGGACGGCGCAGCGGCATGAGTTAGGTTTGTGTCATCTTCGTATCGGTGATTCAGTGCAATTTCTTGCACAGCAGCAGTAGCCGCCGCCGCTGCCGCGTGTACATATATATATGATTCGCTCGATTCTCACGCTGACCGCCAGCGTTACGTATACGTATATTCTTATCGCTCGTCACTTTGATTGACTTTTACTTAAAAGAATTCCATCTTCTCTCTCTTTCTCTCTCTCTTTGCATAAAAAAAATATATATAAATATATATATATAATATATATATATATATATAT
>NW_022639460.1:1641987-1645247 GCF_010583005.1 Odontomachus brunneus | reverse complement strand
TATATATATATATATATATATATTATATAAATATATATATATATATATATATATATATTATATAAATATATATATATATATATAAATTAAATTTATAAAAAATATCTGTACGAATAATTTAATAATTATTTATAAGTATGTGATTCGTATAAATTTATTTATATTAAATAAATTTGTATAAATTAAATTTATATGAAAATTATATAAATAATTCTTTATAAATGATCCACATATAAATTTAATTTATATTTAAAAAAAATTTATTGCATGATTCACAGAAACTGTAACACGACAATCAACTTTGATTACAGATCTGAGAACAAAATATTCGAACATTTATTTGTAGGATATAAAGTTTATTTTTGCGAAATAAAGTTAGCTTCTGTAAAATAAACTTTGGGACTATGAAATAAACTTTTATTGCACAAATAATTTTTCAAGTATTTTTTCTCAGTGTGCATAAATGTTTATGCATATGTTTACTGTAAATATTTACTGAAAGAAAACTGGAAATTTATTTGTTGGATATAAAGTTTATTTCTGTGAAGTAAAACTTATTTCTGTGAAATAAAGTTTATTTTTGCGAACAAACTTAGTTTCCCGCAAATAAATTTTCAAACTCATTGCTTTGCGTAAGTTGTTAAACACATTGACCGCCGCGTCGATTGTTCGAAAGATTTACCGCTGAATTATTGCATTTACAAAAGTACGGCAAATAAATTTAATTCGTGTATTTTAATCACGTATTTATCACGTTTTATCTTATTTAATTGTCTCTCTATTAGCCGTGCAGTTAATAGCAGTTATTTATTTCTAATGTGATGAATTATAGTTGAAATGTCACTTAATGACATGCGATAATGCCGGCTAGTGCCAATAACCATGACTGTTTTTAATCTGTTAAATTAAAAAACTAAAAACATTCTCATAAAATCCACGCCACGTTACGGAGCGTAATTTCCGGCGTCTCAAATTGTTCCTTTATTCGGCATCTTGAAAATTTATTTGTGGAATATAAAATTTTTTTGGATTTTCTTTTTGGATGAATTAAAACTTATTTAAATACGGCAAAATAACCTTTTATTTCTAACAAATAAACTTCACTTTAAATTCAAATTCTCGTTAATAAACAATAAACAATAAACAATAAACTTAAATTCTCGCGTTGTAAATGTAATTATACTATTAATGCGTTTTAAATATAGTTAATAACTGTTTCAACTTGTCTTTTAATTTACTAATAGGCGTGAAACGACGATATAATGATAATATATATTCCGTCCGTCATATTATATAATGCAATGCGAGTCAGTCGGAAATAAATACTGAGAAATAAAGATTTATTTCTGGAAGATAAATTTAATCTTCAGAAATAAATAATTCATCCATAAAGATCATATATATACAAATATTTGATTGCTATAAAAAAATAAGTTTGCTTAAAAGAAATTAATTTTTCTAACAAAAATGAAACGAAAATTTTCTTATAATTTATGTGAAAAATTAGGTATATATATATATATATATATTTCACAAAAATATATATTTCTTTATTTTTTATAGCCAAAATTTTTTATATTAAATAAATATTGAAGAAAATTGTATAGTATTTTTTTCTCTCAATGTAGCCGCCTGTGATGATTAATGTACTGAAGAAACAAGATACATAAAAAAAAAACTTGAAAATTTGTTTATGCGTGTGTGTGAGAAGAAAGTTTATTTTGCGGAAATAAACTTTATTTTATAGAAATTAAATTAACTTTATTTCACAAGAATAAACCATTTATTTATATCCCATAAATAAATTTTCATTATACTTTTGTTTTAATATGCTTAAAAATTTTTCTTTGCGAGATGTAAAGTTTATTCACAGAAATAAATTTCATCTTACACAGATATAAACTTTATTTCATAAAGATAAGCCTCATTTCTAGCAAATCAAGTCTTTTCTCACTGCTTTATTTGCATCTGTTGGATATCACTCAAGAGGAAGACGAGATATCCTCCTTTTGCGGTGCACAATATGTTAAGTGCGGAAGTGCGAAATATGCTTTATGTGACGTCGAAAAGTTATTTCGATAATTAATAAAATTATTGGCCAATTATACGTTCCATAAACTCGTATCTGATTCATGAATAGCGCGTTTTACACGCATGTATCTGTGGATACGTGTTTATTAGTTTACACATGTATATTAATTTACTACATGTCCGTAAGAGAAATTCGTGTAAATTTATGCGTGTATATTAATTATGTGCGCATATGTTCTTGTAAATATGTTTGTATATGTGACATATACGCATGCAATAATATGCATCCGCATAAAAAGTTGTATCGCGCACAACATGCTTGAAAAAGTTGCTGCATTATTCGCCATTGCATATTGTTATCGTTATCACCGTTACTCGGCGGATTTCTTCCTTCGTTTGACGAAGTATCGTATACCGTGATCTTGCTCGTTTACATACTGATATACGCGCGAGAATCATGAGTTTTCTGCGAAATGTACTACCGGCGAGGAAAATGTCGGTTTACCGCGACACTTTTACTTCGATAAATTTTAAAACGCTTCCTGTATCCAGCAGATGAATTGTTTCTTGCAATTTCCTAGAGACAAATTTTTCTACTGAGTACTGGATTTTTTATTGAAAAATTATTATTGCGTTTTGAAATTCGTAAAAGTAAGAGAGTACACAGAGAACAAAAATATTTGTAAACTTATTTGTGGGAGTTTAGTAAAGTTTATTTTTGTGAATATCTTACAAAGAAATTTTTCTTAGTACACAGAGAGAAGAATAGTTGGGAATTTATTTGTAATATATAAAGTTTATTCACAAAAATAAGTCTTATTTATCAGAAATAAACTTTATATTCTAAAAAAATAAATTTTCTTCAAGTATTTTTCTCGATGTGTTATAACTTTTGTTCCATTGACTGCACTCGCGAGTATCGATCTGTAAGTTTCAACGTGTATCTGCAAATGGTTCAACTTATACACGTTACTATCATTTGCTACAATATATGTAATTAGGTTATTCATGTTTTCTGTCCTTGTGTATATGTCTATAAATAACGTAAAGTTTTTATAGTGAGATTAATTCTCTGGCATGTTATCCTTACTTCTTTGGATATTCAATAAATAATAAGAGAATTATATATATGCGCGACTTTTTATTAATGCTCGAACATTTTCTAGATCTACACAAATCCGAGTGTGCTATTCTTAAACACATAAGCGTGTAATTGGGGGGGGGGGGGG
>NW_022639460.1:1631342-1641977 GCF_010583005.1 Odontomachus brunneus | reverse complement strand
GGGGGGGGGGGGAACTCTTTTCATACGTCTCTTGCGATTTTAAGTTCACTCAACACGTTCATGACATATACGCGACTTGAGGCGGTAAGAAACATGTAAAAAGAGATTTAGCCAATTATACACGCGTTTAAAAATAACACTCGAATTTGCAATGTAGAATTACATATTAGCAAGAAAACTAGTCCAATGAAAAATATTAAAAAAATATGTAAAGACAAAATAAGATCTCTGAAAGATAAGTAAGATCTTGAAGTTATCATAAGAAGAAGCTATTAAAACTACTTTATGTCTGTTTTCAAATCATCTACAAATCATCTATTCAAATCATTTACAAATTATAGTTTTATGAATCTAATTATTCATAAACTTGTATCCATATTTATTTCATATAAAAAATGATTGATCCGAAAAACCGAATAACAACTTATGAATACAAATCTGTAATTAATTATTCTCAATTAAAAATCGTAAATAATTTACAATTATAAATATCAGCTTTATATGATTTGCACTTCAGGCCGCCTGAGCATACTCATAAAATGCTCCGAAAACTATCATTGTCTTTCGACAATCAATAAATAACGTTAACGTGACACGCAAACTTTCTTTACCTTACCTTTCCTCATGATTTTGTCACATTAATTTCATGGATGTTTATTGAACTATCAAGGAAAGAGAACACTTCTTTCAGAACATCTTACAAGGCATACTTAGGCAATCTCCTGGGTTGTTTTCATTTAAATATCTTTTTAAATATCTTCAAATATTTTTAAAAAAATGCATGAATTTTGGGCGTGATATTCTTTGCTTCTGGCGTCAAGATCCAGTATAATTGAGCGAGTATCCAAGAGCTTTAAAGCTACTTTATGTCTGTTTGTACAGTACATTTGCTTTCAATACGGTTTGAACACTTTTTTCTTGATGCAGTTCGAAATGCAGCAATGGATAAAGACAAGTTAAGATAAAATAATGCATTTGTCAAAAATTGTCAATTGTCACAAAACTCAAAAACACACCGATCGATCCGAGAAGATATTTCCCGCGAGCTTATTTTACCTCGCCACTTTTGTGCATTCGCACACGCACGATATACATCAGAGAGTCGAGGGCATGTAGTATGTTAAAAGATACGTATCCGACGTGTCGTTATTCATCATCCGCGAGCATCCTTTGCGTAACACCGCGCTGTATTGTTAGCTTGATGTACGATGAGTTAAGGTGGATAAATAATACGGTGTAATTTCTCTACGGTTGTGTCGGTGCGCGCGCGCAATCGGTTCGCACCGGCGGAAAATGATCGTTCAAAGCAGTAAGAAGACCAGTTGCCAAGGCAAACTGCCGAGGGTTCGAAGATGAACGACTGAACGCGTCACAGTAAATAGGCGATTATGCTTTTTGCCGCGTTCTCCGGCACCGTCCATAGCGGTAGCTGTGAAAGCGAAAGCCGCTGTACTCGTATCATCGTGTATTTTCTTTCAATCTTCTCTGGTCGGTCATTTACAGTAAAGGAGCGCACATTCTCCCCTATTTCCCCAATGTGTGCGTATGTACACGTTTACCGAGGACATGTTATAAATCTTGCTTAAAAATGTCAAAATTTTCATACGTTACATATTCTTGACTGTTATTTCAATGCAAGTTAACATATTATCAATATGTTATTATTTTCGTGATGTTTTAATGTTATATTAATATTATATTAATATCAATTTAATAACTTAATATATCATAAACTTAATAATTTAATATATCATAAACTTAATAATTTAATAATATCAACTTAATAATGTCATATTAATATTATATTAACATCAACTTGATAATTTAACATTTTTTGTCTTGGAAATGGAATATTATTTTGAGTTCCTTTAACACAATTGTTTAAAAAAATGGAACTTCTTAAAGTCAAGACATTAACAAGAATTAAAAAACGAATCTTCGAATGATTGTAAATTTTGACATATAAAATAATCAAATTTATTAAAACAAGTTTATCACGAATAAGTTAAATTAAATTAATATTATATAGCATAAAAGTCGTGTAACATGAAAAAAATAAGTTATAACGTATTCTTTATATACGTTCACATTATGTGAACAAAAATGTTCCATCGACATTCTTTATGAGTTTTAACTTTTCTTCCATATATTTTTTTACTATTCTTTACAAACCAAATGTTTTTTTACGAACCAAATGTTATTTTTACAAACCAAATGTTTTTTTACAAACCAAATGTTATTTTTACAAACCAAATGTTTTTTTACAAACTAAATGTTTTTTGCGTAAAAATGTATGCACAACGATGGGAATGAAGAAACTTTATGCGCAAAAGTGTTATTTTACTTATCGACTTTCGCCATCGTTGTCTCGTATGTCTCTTGAAGATATATGCTTAGCGTTGAGAATCGTAAATTGCACCGCAACTGTTTCAGAAATATCTTGTTCTGCTTAACAAATTTTAAACTTTGGAATATGTACTCTGAACTGTGTGCACTTAAACGGTTTTTACATTGTCATGATAGAAAAAATCATGTCCCGGGAACTCATAGATAAGATGTCGTTGTTTAGTATTTCGAAATATTGCAAATTCGAAGTGTTGTCACACATGTAGAATCTACATTTATTTATATTTATACTTATAATTGTTTATTTATTTTTACTTGTAAGCGCATATTATTTATAAGCAGATCATATGCTCGGCTAAGACTCTCGGCTCACGAGAGTGTTTCACAGAAAAATACGTACGCTATTCAAGTAAATATTATTTGTTTTAAGTATTTTATCAGTTTATATGTCCGTAAATTTATCATAGGTATCGACTTTATTCAAGACATTCTAAATCCTTTAACAGGTTTGACATTTCAATTAAGAATGTGAATGGAAACAAAAACTTGATTGCGAAATAACTATGTCAGCGTAGCTGATTGGCTGACATTCGGCCAGGCTCACGCTAGGCCTTGCTTGACACCTCGGAAAATTACTTGCGTTTTATCGCGTTACTTTTCAATTTCTCCGTGAAGTGTGTATATTATCACGATCTTCACAGCCATAAAATGTATAGCAAACTTAGTGATACTAGTGATACATTGTGAAAATCGAGAAATTAAATGTGTTCATACAGGCTGGTATCTCAGCTGTCAAACTACCGTGACAGCCGAAAAATGTAACGTTATTTCAGGAATTATTTTATGATGCTACGTAATATATCAGCCAGATATCAAAGTTTGTTGTACTTTTTACAGGTTTTAGAATTAGGAAAATATTTAGTTCTTCAGGGAAAAGTAAAAAATAAAGCAATAAAACGCAAGGGATTTTAAGTCATTTCTCGCTCCTGACGTCATCAAACCAATATGACTGCCCTAGAAATAGCAGAGCCTTAATTTTTTATAAATATGAGATCGTAAGAAATTTTTTAATCAAGCTAAGTTGGGTTTTTAGATTGGAACCGCGTTTTTTGTTAAATTGCTTCTAACATTTGTGAGCCGATCAGTTCACTTTATAAAAAAAAAAATTAACTGAATTGTTTTTCAGTAGATAGTTTCTTACAAATAAATAGATGTTAACTAATCTCAGAAAATATATTATAAGCAGAGGAATAGAAGTAAATTTTATTTTGTTATTGCTTCAAGTATTCACAAAACTTGGAAGCGAATTAACACTGTGCTACTTTTCTTGACAAAGTAATCTCTAAATTCCTTAGAGTGAAATTTCACTCTAAAGATAGGAGTAACTGCTTAGTCAGTTGAATCCAAGTTATTTTTTGCTGATATAGACTGAAAATTCTTTACTCTAAATCGTCGAGTGAATATTTTCACCCGAAATTGAAAAATGAATGTCTGAATGATTTACTCTTCAATTTCGAGTAAATGTATTCCATTGTCATAAAAACAAATTCACTATAATCGATTTGTCGACTGTCGACTTGTCGTGAGACATTATTCGAAAAAATTTAGAACGTCGAAAACGCTGAATCACTCGATTTCATTGTGACTGAATAATCACTTATTGAATTAAAATCTATTACCAAGCTCGAAGGAAACATTTCTTCTTACGATTTCAAGTGTAGACGTAATACTTTCACTAAATGTAAAATATAAGTGTAATAGAAATATTTAAATGGCTTATAAGTGTAGTACTTTCACTTCTCTATTGCTTCGAACAAATTCTCATTCAATATCAATATGTTTTCCGTCAACTTATGTAACTAAGGAGGGGATTTGGTTCATAAGTGCTCGGAATTACTTGTATAAATGAGGCGATTTTCAAGAGCTATGCCTCTTTACTTCTCCTTATTTCTCCAGCTCGTTCGAGGAGTCACACAACTGGCAGTCACAGCGGTCGGCCTCAGATCGTTAATTATTCTGTGCACGAAATCTGTGAGGTACTTTCTATTGAATAGGCCTAATGAGGATAAAAAAAAACGTGTCGGCACTAATACCCCATGAATGACATGGAAATTTTTGTTACATTGCTGAAACACGTCAGCTGGAGCAGTAAGGGGAAGTAAGGAGACGTAGCTCTCGAAAATCGCTTCGAGCTAATATATATATATGTATATATATATATATATATATATATATATATATATATATATACCTTCTGTATAAAAAGTACCGGGAAATTGTCATTTAAATGAACCGCGGAAGAGGTAGCGGTAAAAAGTTTTTTTTTTTAGATTGGCACTACCTTCCTTCATTACCAACCGGAGCTTGAGCTCGATCAGTCAACTAGTTTGTTTATGGCAGCTGTCCAAACAAGTCTACCTCAGTGTTGCTCTGCGAATTTTACCATGGAAAAAATAGTCGAACAAAGAGTGTGCCTCAAATTTTGTGTTGCAAACGAAATTTCGTGTGCCGACGCACTGATATCCGGCGAAAAAGGCCCGAATTGTGGCGAGACAATTCGTGGATTTTACACGATGACAATGCGCCAGCGCACAGAGCCACGATTGTGGCCGATTACAAGGCCAAAAACTCGGTCAATTCTGTCGACCATCCACCGTATTCGCCTGATTTGGCACCGTGCGACTTCTTTCTTTTCCCGAAACTGAAATTGCCACTCCGTGGTACTCGTTTTTCATCGATTGATGACATCAAAAGGAATTCGCAGCGGGTCCTGAAGGCCATACCAGAATCGGCCTACCAGAAATGCATGGAAGATTGGTTTCACCGTTTTCACATGTGCATTGCAAACGATGGGGATTACTTTGAAGGCGACAAAATAAATTTTGATGAATAAATAAAATATTCTGTGTTTTTTTTAACGATTCCCGGTACTTTTTATACAGAAGGTATATATATATATAATATGATTCAACAAATCATATTGATGTAAGTAATTTATCTTCGTTTGACGCTATGTAATTTCATTTTAAGATTTGCATATCGAAAAAGATATTTTACGAATAGAATGTTTTTTTATCTGTGTACGATGACGACCATACGACCTTTCGAAATAAATATGTGTGTAGACATTGTATAAATTTCTCTTGTATTATATAACATTTACGTCGATAGATACATCTGTAACGATGAAATTCTCGTTTAAATGATATATATTTGTATCAATATATAAATGTGTTTCAATGTTCAATTAGCGTCTCGATTAGCGCAATTTTGCATTAGCATTAGCGCTATTTTGCATTAGTCGTAAAGAAAGAACTCTTTAAATTTTTTCAAGCAAAGTTCCACTCGACAGCTAAAGCGACAGCTGATTCGGATTTGAATAACTTTTTTCATTTTATTTATACGAGCAATTCTGAGCAATGGTTCACAGTTATATTCCTTAAACGTACATATACATCTATCCATTTCTTAATTTCTACTTATCTAGTTACTAATATCTCTTTAATTACCCTGCCCCTTTCTAACTGACTTTACAATATCATTCTTGTTACCTAAATATCTTTGTAATCTTTTCTCATAATCTTCTTAATTTTTATCTAATTTTTACATTATTTACACTTTCTTTCTATCTATCATGTCTAATTGCGTTTTCCTATTTCACTCAACGGGTGCCAGATCGTTCTCATACACGATACTCCAAACTCTATCCTTCCTTTCAACTGAACACATCTATTCTCTTACTTTTCTTCTTCACTGCTAAATAAGATCTCTTTATTCGCTTTATTTCCTCTTTATTCTTTTTTCCTCTCAATTTTCTTCCATATCTTATCTGTATTCCGTATCTATTATTCCACTCTATACTTCTTATCTAAAATTCCATGATGTGATTCCTCTGTTCAGTCGTTTTGAGTGAGATTTCACTCGAAGGAATTTAAAGAGAGCGAATTAAAATCTTCTGGAAACGAATTTATAAAAATCGCGAAAGCGATTAATATAAAATCTTTCAAACGTCCAAGGAAAAGTCATGTCGTAAAAACATATTACTTTCTTAAGTATTCTTGTTATCTGTGACGTTTGAAAATCGTCTCTTCGACAGCTTATCATCAAATAGCATAGTGAATATTTGACCCTGGATAATATCATTTATAAGGTTAAGCCGCTCTATGTCAAAATGATTAGTATAATCGGTACTTTATACAATTCCTTCTTGTTCATGCACGTTTTTATTTATTCATCTCGTTTTATATTCATCGTATGCTTAGCTATTGTTCCAACGATAGACCTGGTGATTTTCGCGTGTATGTGAAGATACATGACGACGATGATGATACAAAGTCGAATAGGTGTATTGCCGCTTAATCGATGCGGATCATTAACTCGTTGTGTGCCTTAAAGTCACCCCTACCTTTGACTTATCAAAGAGATCGTCACTTACGTTGACTGATGTGACATCATCGCTCGGATCAATTAAAATAGAAATACAATTGAGTCACAACGCGATTGAACGATACGATTAAACCATGGTTGCAACTCGGTCACTGGCAACTACCCGCATAGAAAATACTTTGGGATTTAATTAAAATCCAGCCCGATTTTCCACAATAATAATAGGCTCTAGGTCAGAAATCTATGTAAGTTCTGGTTAGAAGTATGATGTTTTAATTTGGTTTGTTTTTTTCTGGTTTATATTTTAAACTAAAATTGCGCAAGATATATGAAACATGGAGTATTTACTTGTTACAAGTATGTATACACACACACTTATAAAGAATAAATATTCAATTATCCCTTTTACTCAATACACACACACATACTTGTAAAGAGTAAATATTCAAAGTATTTGCGAAAAAAATCATAATGAAGAAATTATAATAGAAGACGTTCAAGCTAAGAAAGTAAAAAATATGTATAAATATTCGCCAAATTCTTCCGACTTATACAAATATATGAAATTGTCAAATTATCCTTAAATGTATTCTATATTACGTATAGAACATAAATGTATTATTTTATATTTTTAACATGGAACAATGTAAGCCAGAAAGAACATTTGTATAGTTTTTATTGAATTAATGAAAATGATGTAGAAAACACACGGAAAAAAAAGATTTGCTAATATATGGACAACTAAAAATATTAACTGCGGGAGCAAATTTTCTTATTTTCATAGCAAAGTTATTTGTGATAGTTAAAAGATTTGCTAATACATACACGCACACACACACACACACACACACACACACACACACACACACACACACACACACACACACACACATACACATATATATATATGATTCAACAAATCATATTGATGTAAGTAATTTATCTTCATTTGACACTATGTAATCTCATTTTAAGATTTGTAAAAGATATTTTTACGGATAAAATGTTTTTTTATCTGTGTACAATGACGACTATAACGACCTTCCGCGAAATAAATATCTAATTATGTGTGTAGACATACACACATTAAGAACATTAATAATTTCGCGTGTATTGTATTAATTATATACATTAATATAATAGAACAGTAGATATTTAATTGATGACGATTTTAAATATGCATAAATTATAAAAAAAGAAACAAGAAAATTTCCTCGTTTTGAAAAAAACAAATTTCCGAATTTGCTCATTTTAATGACAAACTGTTTGCCATGTTGACAATTCTGCTAATTGAGATTAATTGTCGATTAGTTTAAGCAGAATTTGGTGGAAACTGACTTTTGATTTGAATTAAACATTCATTTTTATGATGCCGAAGTATTTCCTTATCTCGAGTGAGATTTCACTTGTGTCGAGTAAATTAAGAAATTAAAGAAATTCAAGTTAGATAACAGAAAGGAAAGGAAAACAATACGCTTACTGTCGGATAATTATTTGCCTCAATCGGTACAATGTTCAATGTGCGAGATTATACTTATCTAGTATTGTTTTTCACGCGATGCAAACGCAGTTCAATTTTATGATCCGTGATTTATCATTATTTTTGTCGATATTGATGACCAAGCAATTATAGGGAAACGTCTGAATGACTGTCAGAAAAGTAATCAAACTGTTGATGTGTAATTGGTTATGATAAGAGTCGAGTGTGATATTTAGAAGATAGTGTCGAGTGTAAAATTTAGAAGATAGAACTTATTTGAAATTAAGAAGAAGAGAACATTATTTTGAGGACTTATTTTTATATATTTATAATTGATTATATATATTTCAGCAGTGACCTTTAATTTTTACAATTCAGAGTGAATTTTACAGTAAGAATTGCCGTATAATTTTGTAACCAAGGAATAAATAGATCGACATTACACGGCAATTGACTATCTTTTCATTTCATATGTGTTTCATATATTTATATTTTAAGAAATGAAATATGCTATTAAAAAATTTCTAACAAAATTTGCGATGTTCCTTAATGAGGTAGACCTTACTGTCTATTCCTGCATTACTAGAAACATAGTGAAATTGAAAATAATTTATAAATTGTAAAAGAAAAAGAACTGTAATATTCCCTCCGTGTAAAAGCTATCTAAAATATGTAAATTTTAATGTGGTGTTTAGGACGTTGATGCTATCTAAGCATATGTACAGTTGCGTAAAGTAAATGATTAAGTATCAGCTTTATTAGCTAAAAAATTAATTTAAAATTTTAAATATAAGTAAACTCATTCGTCGCGCGTTACTTGTCGATAAGTTACAGCTGTGTCTACTTTGAATACAACTGAAGAAATATTTTCATGTATGTGTTAGGCAGAGTCGAGAAGTGACGCGTTATCGTTATCGTTTATTTTCTTCCGTAACGATTATTACTTTTTTCTGTTTTGTAACAGTATTGGTAACGAATTCAGATCGTTAATTTTACCATTACTTTAGTTATCTTTATTGTATAGACAATGTGTTGGTCGCGCGCTGATAATTTGTACTTGGCATTCTCGATTAGATAGAAATATTTATTGATATTTACTGGAAAATAGAGTAAGTCGTTTTATCTTATTTTTCAAATAAAAATAATTGTTAGTGCAAAGTTGGATTTTACAATTTAGCTGTTAAAAATGTTTAATAAATTTAATAATGCTTAGTATAGTTCACTCTTTTATAAGAAACTATGAAACAAGTGTGTTTTTAGTTTATTAACGCACAACGAGTAACTTTTAGTTTATCAATGCATAATGAATGAATTACTTTTATTTAAAATTTAAAGTAGACATATGGGACATAAATTTGACATTTTAATTTTTTTTTTAAATTGAAGTTTAATTTCTTTTATAATTGGCGTCTTAGTTTCACTGTGCAGAATGTACATATTTATGTGAAAATATAGCGCCGAAACGAAAAAAAGAAGATCCTTACCAATCGCTCTCGCTATCTTCCAGAAGATTCTATGTTCTTACAAGTTTTTTTATATATTTCATTTTCTGTTATGATATATTACATTAAATGTTATAAAACGTATAATTTAATCAACCAAGTAAAGTCTTGATAATTTAATTATGGTATATAGTTTAATTTCATCAGTTCCTGTTTGATTATTGAGATCAAGCAACAGGTACCGCAGTTAGAAGAAGGATTCGCTATAGGATCAAAACAACACAAAGATACGTGTATAAAATGCCAAATTTTCTTTTCTTATTTAAACGAAATATCAAACATAATTTGTTTGATAAACCAATTTCTTCAAACAATGCATAAATTGGTTTACATTCAAGAAACTTAAATAATTTTTATAAAAGACATTCTCGACTCAGATACTTGCATCTGATATGATATAATTCGTACTCAAATAGATAAAAAGATGTCTTTTCGATTTCTAAAAAATATCTTGCCATGTCTTGAGATATCTTATATTTTTTATGAAAAAATATCGTTTAGAAATCTAAAAGATGTCTTACGCAACAGAGATTAAGATATCTTTCAGATATCTTGAGATGTCTTGAAGATATTTTGAGATGTCTTAAAGATATCTTATAAAAATCTAAAAGATATCTTAAAAATGTCTTGAAGATATCTTACAGAATTCTAAAAAGATATCTTATGTAACATTTAAAGATGTTTAGCAGAAATCTAAAAGGCATGTTCTATAACACTTAAAGATATTTAAAAGATGCCTTTTATGCATTTTCAAAAGATGTCTTAAAGATATCTTTTAGATGTCTTGAAAATATTTTAAGAAATATATTAATATTGAAGAAATATTGTAAATAATAAATAACAAATAATTATTGCATGGTAATATCAACTTTATTAATAATTGTGTGCACAACTAAACACACACACATATATATATATATA
>NW_022639460.1:1622067-1628240 GCF_010583005.1 Odontomachus brunneus | reverse complement strand
AAGGTCAAACTGATGTGATCAGTAAATACATCTTTTTAAACGCCACAACTTTTATCTGAAACATTTTTTTCTAAAATGCTTAGTTTTCGAGATATTTCACCGGTCCGGGACTTTTTGAACACCCTGTATATATATAACACAGATGGGCATTCGGTCTCAGCCTGCTAAATATGTTAAATATATATCATTCAATATATATATTTAAATTATCTTTCAAGATATCTTTCAGATGTCCATAGATATTTTTTAGAAATTCTACAAAGATATCTTGAAAGATTTCTTTTAAAAGAGATCATTTAGATATCTTTAATATATCTATTATAAATATGTTAAAGATATCTTTCAAGATATCTTCCAGATGTCTATAGATATCTTTTAGAAATTTAAATATTACAATTAAAAGAGCTCCAAGATTTCAATCGAATTAAATACAAAAGTGGCTAATTGGAGTTCATGCACAGTAAATGTAATGCTATAAAACAAGAAAAAGTACAAAACATTCCTTATGTTAGGAAAATGTAGTTTATTAGTTGGTGTATGAGTAACATCAGACGTTTCAGTTCATATGTGGACCCTCTTCAGTGAGAAAATATATACAAGTCTCAAGTAAAATTAAAGAATAAATTGACACTTTATACGCACACGAGACCTAAGAAAAATTATAGAACGAAGTCAATTCCGTATGTAAATGTCGAAGAATACGTTTCTGATGTCCGCAACAATCTGGTTACTCGCAAAAGCACTTAGAAAGGTGCAGCGGCCGTATTGGCTATTAATGGTGAAATAAAAAACATTTATAAAGAAAATTTATTTAAAAAACGAAGAATAATAGAGTAACCGTTGTTAAATTACCTTGAACACAGAATAGAGTTCCGATCTCAAGGTGGAAACGACACTGACACACGAAAAGCCCTTAGCCTCAGTAAGAATAACAATAAACTATTTACACGAATCGTTTATATACACGAATCGTCAATATTCGCAAAGTCGTAAGAAAGAGGAGACAATCATAATCATAATCATCTAAATAATCTGCAATAACTGTTGCCCAGATATTCTGTATCCTTATGCGAATTTAAACCTTGTTTTTGCAGTTTAATGAAAATCATTTTCGCAATAAGGCATTTTAAATAAAACCATTCATTATATAAAATTTTAACACACTTATTGAATTCCAATTAGCCACTTTTATATTTAATTTTTTTAGAAATTCTATAAAGATATCTTCAACTAATTCTATTTAGATATCTTTTAAACTTCTAGATATCTTTTGAATGTCTTGAAGATATCTTTCGTAAGATATCTTTTAGATATCTACAAGATGTCGATATTTTCTGGGTAGTTAATTAGATAAAATCATATTGCGCGATTTATCTAACAATATATAATATTTCGTATATGATTTTATGTAGTTTTATATGATATAACAATATTTTTTCTCGGGTATGCATGGAATAAAAGTATATAATTGTTGAGAATAGTAAACGACAGTAAAAGACGATGTAAAAAAAGCTGCTGCTATTAACTTATAGGAGGGTACGATAGATATAATGAATCTGTGTGTGATTGTGTGCGTGTATGTATGAATGTATGCATGTGTACGTGTATCGTAATGTGTATACCATAACATGGATCGAGCATCTCTTGAATTTACGAATTAATGATTTGCAGAGGACTTTTTCCTCAGCGATCCGCTGCTGCATGACAAGACACCGGCGAAGTACAAGAGCCATAAGGAGATCTACGAAGATGCGATAATGAAGGGATGCAGGGCGATCGAGAAGGTGCAGCAGCTGCAGGAGTCGGGCAGAGCCGGCATGGACGTTTTCTCGTAAGATATCAGCGGCGTTATTATACAAGATGTCCAGTAATTCACGGAAAAAACTGCGCTATATACACGGAAAGAAAAGATTTTGTTGAATTAACCAAATATCTCTGGTCGAATATGAACGATTCCGAAATTCCGATTGAAGTAACCCGAATTCTTTTAAGTTAACGAGATTTTTAGTAGACTAACCAAACATGTCTGGTTATTTAACCAGACATGTCTTTTACTCTCTGGTTAAGTAACCAGACATGTTTGGTTAGTCTACCAAAAATCTTGTTAACTTAAACAGAATTCGGGTTACTTCAATCGGAATTTCTGGATCATTCATATTCGACCAGATATTTGGTTAATTTAACCAAATCTTTTTTTCCATGTAGATTAGGTCAAACAGAACAAAGAATTCGTTTACCATTTTGCGAACAACCACACAAAATTTTGAGTTATCAGTCAAAAAAGACTCGTGAATAATCGCGCACTATACGATAGATGAGCTGTGATAGCGATGTTTATCGCTGTATGTTTGTATATTAGGTTAAATTGAATAAAAAAAGTTCTTTACAATTTTTCTAATAGTTCCGTAGATGTTTAGTTATTAATTAAAGAAAATTAGTGCATTATTATGTATGTAAATGTTTAGTTATTAATTAAGGAAGATTGGTGCATTATTCTGTACACTAATCTTCTTTAATTAATAACTAAACATGTACGTCATTTAAAAAATGATAGAGAATTTTTTGTTCAGTTTGACAAACACAGCGGCGTCATAGCTCATCTACCATATGGCGTATGATCATTCACGAATCTTCTTTGATTAATAGCTAAAAATTTTACATGATTATTCGCAAAATGGTAGAGTTTTTTATTCTGTTTGATCTGATTTACCTGTACACCGCTCCTCCATGAGTTACCGAATATTCTATATTTTATATGTCAGAAGTTTAAATATTTATATTTTAGGACCAAAACAATAAGAATGTCCAGGATTAAGTGCATATATATCGGCACTTTATATTTTTATATTTTTTATACAATATAAAATAATATTTTATATTGTATAAAATATTATTATATAAAATTATATTTTTTAATGAGAACCCTCGTTTTTTTGTTACATATTTTTGTAGTTGACGTTGAGACATTTTCAAAAAGGCATAAGAAAGCTTAATTCCGTTAAGTGCTTTTCGAGTTATCGGTTGACAAAATATTAAATACCGCTGGCATTAACGTTTTATGTAAAATGTACCACGTTGAGAGTTTTGTCGGTCGAATTTATATCTCCTTTGTATACGTACAATGCTGACTTCACACGAGTGAATGTTGAGTGAAGTATATTAGATTTGGTCTCCGGGTTTGAACTGCGTGGATTTTTCTTTGTCTAATTCCGACATTTCAGTCTGCTTCATAAGAGAGGAACGATCCGATGTTTCAAAGTATGCTGAATTTGTTTGTGTATGTAATTTAGATAGTAATGTGATCGTGAAAAAAACTAAGTGTTCTCCGAATGTTTTTTATTTGACATAATTACGTTTGTTGTATTCTATAGATTTGTATTCTATAGACAAATTTTAGGAGGCTTGTTAGGCTCGGCGATACTGAAAGACGGAAATCCATTGACACTGCACTTTGTGATGTTTATACCGGCTATCATGGGACAGGGCACCTCCGATCAGCAAGGTTACTGGATATCCCGGGCTTGGAGTTGCAACATCATTGGTACTTACGCTCAGGTATGAATGTGCTCGCTTGAAATAAAAGTTCATCAACATTAAGCCCACTTCAGCAGTTAAATTTAACATTTCGTGTGTCCCAAATCACCCACTTTCATTTATGTAAATTTAACTAAACAAATGTGGTAAAAAGTAACACGCATATAATATGTAAAAAATTAATACAAGAATTTAACACTTGAATACCGTCAGGAATCACAGTTTGTGTTAAATTGACATATGCATAATGTTAAATTAATTAAATAAAACGTTACTTTAACATTTGAAAGAAGTATTAATCTACAGTTTTAATGGAATGAAAATGTTAAATTGATATAATCTATGTTTGACATATTAAATATGTCAATTTAACACAACCTGTGATTCCTAACGGTATTCAAATGTTAAATTCTTGTGTTAATTTTTTCCATATTATGCGTGTTACTTTTTAACACATTTGTTTTGTGTTAAATTTACACATAAATGAGAGTGGATGATTTGGGACACATAAAATGTGTTAAATTTAACACATCAGTTTTTACAGTGCACGCATACACACGCACGCGCGCGTATATATGTAAATATTTTTTTTTATATTTTGTATATATTATATGTAACTTTATTTTATATATATAATAATTATATATATATATATATTTATTTATTTTATATACTTTACTATATATATGCGTGTGTATGTATGTTTCTAGACGGAACTTGGTCACGGGACGTTTATCAGAGGTTTAGAGACTACGGCGACTTACGATCCTTCGACCAAAGAGTTTATATTGAACAGCCCTACCTTGACGTCGTACAAGTGGTGGCCTGGTGGTTGTGAGTATATTTTCTCAGTTCGCTTGGCATTAATCCTCGGTGCACCATCGGAGCCCACAAGATACAATTTTAACTCCTATCCCACTAAAAAAATTTAACTTCATTGTTAAGACTTAACATCATTATGCGCTAAGTCTCAATTTAATTAAATATAAATTTAACATAAATCAAATTAAATTACTAAAATAAATAAGTTCAATTAAATGAAAAATCTAAACTAAAAATGATTTTTTTTCTCGAATATTTTTTAATAGTTTTTGTTTGTCAAGTAAACAGTTCTATCTGTAAACTAGATTTGAGGCTTTCACGGCCATTGATACAATGTCTAGGTATAGCTTCCGGAATGGAGCCGTGTCTTGAATCAGCGATATGCCGGAAGCTATACCTAGACATAGTTCTATCTGTAAAGTTTCATATTTCATGATTTGTGTTTCATTTCGTTTTTTTTTTTAAAGATCTCTGTCCCGAGCAACACGGAAAACTCATGTATTATTTTTAATAAAATGAAACTCATTTTCATTAAAATTATCATATAATTGATTGTAACCCCAATTAACATTAATCCGGGTTAAAAGCTCATCTCACACTCGGCTTATTCGGAGAAAATGTGTGCTTGCAGTGGGCCAGACGGCGAATTATGCGGTGGTCGTGGCGCAGTTGTACACGAAGGGAGAATGCAGGGGCATCCATCCCTTCATTGTACAGCTCAGGCAAGAGGATACTCACGAGCCTTTGCCAGGTACGCGAACTGCTATCAGCACGAATGTCGTTTGCGCGCGAGACGAGAAAAATTACGGTGAAAAGAGATTTACTTTTACTTTCAGGCATTAAGATCGGCGAGATCGGCACCAAGCTAGGAATGAACGCCACCAACAACGGCTTTCTCGGCTTCGAGAACGTCAGAATACCGCGCGAGAACATGCTGATGAAGAACTCCAAGGTAACGGAGAAAGTGAAGAGACGCGGAATCGCGTGATCGTTCTCGTACGGACGGGGACAGGTCTTGTGAGCGATCGTACGAGTTTTTCCTCTTATCTTATTACTATTTCATTTCTTTCAGGTGCTCGAGGACGGGACGTACGTGAAAGCGCCCAGCGACAAACTCACGTACGGCACGATGATGTTCGTCCGAGTTGTGTTGGTGCGCGATATCGCCAGCTATTTATCGAAGGCTGCGACGATAGCAGTCAGATACAGCGCGGTGAGACGGCAGAGCCAAATAAAGCCCGAGTACGTAAGGAAGCTGGTATTTGAGGAAAGAGAAATAACAAAATTGAGCAACCTGGAATTCATTCACTTTCAGCAGCGAATTCGGTGCTGCCTCGCGTATAGTAATTGCACGCATTGGAATTCTAATTGCGGCAATTGATTCCCACTTAAGCCTGGCTCTTCTCGACGTCAAAAAATAAAGATGCTAGTCATCCTTATTTATGACGTCAAAAGCGAGAAAATACACGCTCCAAGAATTCTTGGAGAACATGTAGTAAAAACATATAATAAAAGATGTATTTGTAAAATGACTTTTGCAATCGATCGAGCAGATACGTGAAATAGTCCGAGTACTTGCTTTTTATTCAAATAGTCAATAAATAATTGTAAAATAAACGTAACGAGGTCATGAATAAAGGTAGATTGCAAATCACTAATTAATATCATTAATTTTATGGTAATACAGATGTGTGTGATCGATTGCAAGTGTTATTGTCGATATATTTTTTTATTTCAACGTATTTTATAAGAATTTTTACGTATATTTTCTCTGATGTCGTTGATATTGATATATTATCAATAAATTAGAGAGAGAG
>NW_022639460.1:1599701-1621395 GCF_010583005.1 Odontomachus brunneus | reverse complement strand
AGAGAGAGAGAGAGAGAGAGAGAGAGAGAGAGAGAGAGAGAGCGAGCTTTAAGTGCTCAATCGCTTCGCTCGTGCGAGAATCTCGCAGCGCTTCCGCGATTCCGAAGAATAAATTTTCGTCTGGTTCTTCACATAAATTAGAAATAACTCTGCTATTATTAGATATAAATTTTCCAAAAAATTGTTTATGCACGATAGACTTGTGCGACAATGATCTTCTTTGATTGATTGATTTCAGCGAGCCGGAGCCGCAAATTATGGATTACGTAACGCAACAGTATAAATTGTTCCCTAATCTCGCTGCTTGCTACGCGTTCCGGATTTCCGCCGACTGGATCTGGGATATGTATAACAACGTGACGGCCGAATTAGATCAGGGAGAACTAGAAAGACTTCCCGAGGTTTGTAAAGACTAGTGGAAAGTAGCGTGTTACTTCGAACGCCGTTATCGTTCAGGATTGCGAGTAATTGCTTTTTTAATTATCGTATTTAATATGAGTCACATCAATTAAAGACCATTTAATTGATAATTGATCTCAACAAATTTATATCGTACTGACGATTGCTTTCAACAAATTCAATTAATTACTTTTTTAATTAATTATTGTGTTTAATTGATGATTAATATAAGCCAATTAAATTAAAGACCGTTAAATTGATGACCGTTGAACGGTCTTTAATTGAATTCGTTGAAAGTAATCGTCAGCCAAACGGTTTTTAATTAAATTTGTTGAAATCAATCGTCAATTAAACGTTCTTCGGTCGATTTTGCTTGAATCCATCGTTAATTAGTTGAACTGAAATCTTATTTTTTGAAATCAATTACAAAGGACCGAATCTCTTTACAGCTACACGCGTTGGCGTGCTGCTTGAAGGCAGTCGCGTCGTCGGACGCAGCCACCGGCATTGAACAATTGCGGCTGGCATGCGGCGGCCACGGTTACATGGACGCGAGCAACCTGCCGGCGACTTATGGCTTAGTGACCGCCACTTGCACTTACGAGGGTGAAAACACAGTTTTGCTGCTGCAAACTGCCCGCTATCTAGTGAAAGCTTGGAGGCAGGCCGTTAGCGGCCAACGATTGCCGTTGACCGTGGAGTATCTGGGTGTCCTCTCGCGCGGGATAAAGCAGCAGCGCTGGAACAATACGCTGTCGTGCATCGTGACTGCTCATCAAGCGGTCGCAGCTGGGTAAATATTCAATGAACGGCCGGACGCGCGTTCAGGTCGCTCGCGAGAAGATATCGTGGAATTCTTCTTGGTCTTTTGCAAAATGCAAGCACCCAGAGTGGCATTAACCCTTTTGTTCTGACAATCAATAAGTAACTGCAAAATCAACGTGACAAAATTATGAAGAAATGTAGGTTGAAAAGATACGTTACAAGTCACGTTAATTTACGGCAATTGATTGTTAGAGCAAAAGGAAAGCGTTCGGACTATTTTACAGATGTGCCCGATTGATTGCGAGTGTTATTTTATGGATATATTTCTTTATTTCAATATATTCTGCAAGAATTTTTATTGGAATTTGTTAATGTTGCATTTTCTCGCTTCTGACCTCATCAATTGAGAGTTCTGCAGCGATGGGCCAGGATTTAAAAGATCCTTAAAGGATTTAATAGCATTTGATCGTGCACATATCGAAAATTTACACTCGCAAGAGATGTCAGACTGATGCAATTTTAATGAGCATGCGACGGATCCTGTAGCGGCTAATGGTATTGAAAATTTATTCACAGTAAAATTCGTCTGGCGACGGAGAACATGGATCAGAGAATACGCGCCGGCGTGTCGCCCGAGGATGCGTGGAATCAGACCAGCATCGAACTGGCGCACTGCGCGGAGTCCCATTGCCGAGCTTTCATAGTGATGCGATTCGTCGAGACCATCATGAATTTAACATCCTTGTCCAAGGAGTGTCATCAGGTGCTCATGCAGCTTTGCGAACTGTACTCCATATACTGGGTCCTACAGCGACTCGGAGACTTTCTACGAGTGAGTGGCGTTAATTCTTCTTCGCAAAAGAACGAAATTGCGCGCATAATTTTGGCGATTTGCTTTATTGAAAGTTTAAGATGATTGTTTGAACGATGAGAATTCCGACATCTTAGATCTGTTAATATATCTCATAATAAATTCTCGAAGAGACAGAGAGAGAGAGAGAGACTAATTAGCTTCTCATTTTGAAATATTTTCTGCTGTTTATCTTCACACTTTTCTTTTCATTTCATTACTTTCTCTCTCATTATGAAACATTTCTTACTGTTTAACTTTATATTTTCCTCTTCACACGTGGTCACACAAGTGTGATGGTTCTTTATTATTTGTCCAAAGAAAAATATTTGTTCTTCTGTTTAATTAATAATAATTCATGCTCTCTTTCCGTGATTGCAGTTTTCCTGCCTGGACACTAAAGATGTTCCGGTACTGCAGGCGCGCTTCGAGGAGATGCTCGCCGCAATTCGTCCAAACGCCGTCGGCATTGTCGATGGATTCGATATTCGCGACGAGATCCTCGCGTCCGCGCTCGGCGCGTATGACGGCAATGTGTACATGCGTCTCTTCGAGGAAGCGATGAAGAGTCCTTTGAATCAGGAGAGCGTAAACCAATCCTTCCACAAATACCTCAAGCCTTTCCTTTTGAAAAGTAGTTTATAATATTGTGCTTATCGTAAGATAATAGTCAGCCAATCCAACATAAACACGCACACGCGAGCAAAAAGGATTACATATAAAATTATACGAGATATCCGGCAACTCGTGGAGCTTAATTCTATATGTATACTTGGTTTCAATACGGTTTGAATACTTTTTTTTCGATAAAATTTAGAATGTAACCAATTAGAGACTTTTTCTCTCTTTATTAATTTCCAGAAAAAAATTTTTTTATTGGATAGACTGCGTTCCGAACTGCGTGAAAAAAATGTTCAAACCGTTTTGAAACAGACTATACAAAAGCATTATTTTCCGTGTGGACATAATTACGTGCAATTGTATATGACCATATAGAGATAAAATTCATGTGAGACAAATTATATATAATCATTTTTTCTCGGGCGTACATTTATACAGTGAACAGATAAAAGTCGCTTGAGACATGCCTTGTTTGTACCTACATTATTAAGCGCGAGGGAGAATTATTTGCATAATTTGCAACATCCCGCACGATTGCAAGTCACGTAATCGCGCGAACTTCACAAACATTTCCAGATCGTGATAGTTTTAATAGGCGCCGTAAATTCAAAGTGAGATAATTCTAAGTGCGTACGGGTACACGAATTTGTCATATTTGACGACACGATGCCAGTCATTCTCGCACAATGTATCATTGTAACTTTAGTATTACCTGCGGAATTGTTGCACTCTTAAAAGCAGAACGCTTTTGTACGGTTTATCCTTCTAATAAGAGTTTTTAAGGGGATGTACGTGAAAAGTCTACGATGGAAAATGTTCGTCCGTTAATCCATTCGTTAGCATCGCGTCTGATCGTTGCGCACAAAATAACAAAACAGAACTAATATATTTTTGATAGCGTAACGTTTTATAAGGCATATTATATCATAAAATGCGAGCGAGAGCGTGCGAGAAAGAGAGAGTGAACTTACAAGCGAAATTACCGACAGATGCAACAGCGGGAGGAACTTCTAGAGCTGATTTAGTGTTTTCTATAGAGTTGGGTGTCTCCACATTTTCTATTTAGTCTTGCGTTTTGCCAGCGCTCGCGCATGTATGCATGCGAGATGTAATCGGAGGGGCGCCGTCACGCTGTATGTGTAAAATTTTGGTACAAATAAAGCCAGATAATAATCTTCCCTCGTTACTCCTGTGTTGTTGTGTGTTGTGACTTTTGCCGAGTCCCCGACAATCGAAACGCTGACGACGTCACGTCGCGTGTCCCTCTCAAAAAAGTCCCCATGCGTTTTCTTAGACGGTACAATGTTTTATTTACAGAATAGGAGCGACCACATACATTATTGTTTGTTATCATTACTAATATAGTGCAATTATTAATTTTCGTTAATTAATCGTAACGTATTATGCTCGATGCCCGCGACAGCGGTAATAGGGATGTTCGATTGTCCGCGCCCGGCTTAAAGCTACTCGCGTCTCATCTCGACTTGTCTCCGTGCACGCGCGATTATACTCATATATATGTATATATATATTTATATATAATAATTATATTATATATATCATAATTATATATATATACATACATATATACACAATGTATTTATATATTGCATGTAATATATAATAATATTATACGTAGTATGGCGACTTTCTTTTTTAAACTGTGGGACAAGAGGAAACGATGAAGAGAACACTTTTCGACGGGAAATCGAATCACACCGTCCTACCGCAATCGCGAGCAGCTATATATATATATATATATATATATATATATATATATATATATTTATTTATATTTATAAGTACATATACATGTATATACTTATTCTTTTGTGGGTTCGTGCGTAGACGGAGATATATACACATATATGTAATATATGTAGATCGGTTAGGGGACAATATATAGACAGGAGGGGACAGGCACGAGGACAAGGACGAGGACAAGGAGCAGGAGAAGGAGATGGCGGGATGGCGGTTTAGGTGATGACGATACTTACACTTAAAAAATAACATTGTTAATTATATCATTATTATTAAATATTAATTATATATTCACTTTTAAAATTATTTTCATTCGTCCACCTGTGGCCTATGGGCTTTGTGTCTAGCGTTTTGACAGACTTGTTCATTGCTATATAAGTGATCTTACGGAATACGTTCTTCTTATAAAATATGATCTCATTACAATTATTATTTTCTTTTCTCATCCCTTCGCTCTTAGAACGCAGTGTGTCTCTCGTGTGTGTGCATTAACGGGCCGCACGGTGAGGCGCGCGAGCCGGCGAGTGCCGTCGGGGTCGACGGGCGACGCTGTGCGGCCGATTAATTTATTATCTAACGAACAATTTTTCTCATCTCTATGTCGTATGCGATTATTATTAGAGTGAAGATTACGATCCAATTTTTTCCAGGTTCCTCTGTCACTTCGCACGGGACAAACAAAATGTACGATCGAGAGAGAGGAGAGACGGTAGAGACCAAGAGAGGTAAAAAGAGGCAGAGAGAGGGAGAAAGAGTGAGAAAGAGAGAGAGAGAGAGAGAGGGGAGGGAGAGAATGAAAAAGAGAGAAAGATAGAGACAGTGGGAATGTTGTAAGAAGCGTGTCTTGTAAAATCTGGCGGTCTCGAGACGTTAAGAAATTGATAAAAGATCCACTGGAGGAATCGACGCGCTCACGCGTCGAAGAGTTTACACTCTTCTTCTGTTGCGAGCGTGCCACAGCGAAAAAGTTGAAGAAGACGAGCAACACGCACGATCAGAGAACGGCGATGGTCCGATGAAACGAGAACGTCTCATCGATTCGACGGATTGTGAGAGAAATTCTGCGGGACGAGGCGTTTGTTTTTTTCCTCGATTGCGCGCGTGCACACACACATACACACATACACACATACACACGTACACGCACACACATAATGTTAGATCTAGCTATCGTTTGCTAATGTCCTTATCGTTAATATCCTTATTAGTTGATTCCTATGTACCATTCCGAATTTAGATGCACTAAGAAGAAGGGTCGCGTGAGAGCACGCGGAGTGCGCGGGATTCGCGTCAAAAGTCAGCGTAGAATCGATCCCCTCGAGGGCGCGAGTGAATCTCGACGCGCGTCTCGTTACACACAAGTGACGTCGGCACTTCAGTAAAATAAATAAGATTATGTTATGGTTTGCCGAGAAGACAGATAAGGAGAGAGAAAGAGAGTAAAAGATCATGCTTCGTCGAGACGACACAATGACGCGCGTCTCTTCAAACAACGATAACGAATTCGCCGAATGAGGGAACTGCACTCACCGGTTACTCGATAATAAAGAAAAAAAAAAGGTCAACGAGACATTCGACGGAGTCGATGCGCACTTCTCGCGGTAGCGTCGTACGCGTCCAACGCGTCTCCGGAACGTAAAGAGCACGAGAGTCGGCGAAGAAACGAGAAGATCCGGATGAACCCTCGCGGTTACACGGCTGTTTCGCGGCGAGAGTGATCAACGACCAAGGCAAGTTATTCCGCGAAGAAAAAGAGATTGGTTGAATTAGTTTGCAATGATAACAATGTAACTAATTAAATATGTGGTGAAAGGAAATAGAATCTCTGATTTTTAGAGAAGAATCTTTCCCAAATTTTTTTTGTAAATTTCTTAGGATTTTTTCTTTTACTTCCTTCTTCTAAAATTTTTTCAAAGTTTTTTTCTTAAATTTTTTATTTTACTTAAATGACACATTTGACTAAGTGTGGGTTGAAGGAAACAGAATATTTGATTCTTAGACAAAGCTCTTTTCTGAAGAAATTTTTCTGTTAAATTCTTAAGATTTTTTCTTCCCCTTTTTTCTCCTAAGAATAAATCTTAAAAAATTCTTTAAGATTTTTCTCTAAAATTTCTTTAGAATTACTTCGTTTTCTCTCTTATGAATTTCTTAAGAAAAGATCCTTCTCTAAGAACCAAAAGTTCTATTGCCTCCAGCCAAAGCGCGCTCAGTTGTGTTATCGTCATTTTAATTCAACGAATCTTTTTTCTCTGTATGTGTTCACCGCCGACTCGGTTTGGCGATCGTCCTTGCGCAGGTATAATCATATCATAAAATAGCTGCGTAATGACACACATCGAACCGACAGTTATCGGTAAACGTGTACGGAATAGCAGCTCAGGTGATGATGATAATGACGAGAAAGAGACAGAGAGGAAGGGGAGGAGAGAACGATGCACCACGAAATGACATACAACGTGAGATTATAAGGCGGATGCGTGACAGTCTCGTACCAAATCGCTGTTCCTTACGTAGTTATTATATGGCAGTATCAGCATGATATACTTCGAAATACTCCAATACGTCCGATTTTCCGCGACGCGGATCGGATTGCTACGAAGAGACGACGCTCGTTAAGACGTATGCCTCCTCCAGGGTGGTATAGAATCGTTAGGGATGACAGAAGATATGTGTTTACGAACACACACAGTGGGAAAGAAAGAAGAAGAAGAAAGAAATATGGCGAAGAAACGGGAGTGAGGAAGCAGCCCGGAGAAAGAGAGGGATGGGGAGAAGGAGAGAAAAGAAAAGGGGAACACTCTCATAAGTGATTCGCAATTACGTATCGTCCTGTATCGCTCCTTTTGTGTTCTCAGAATGTACACTCTAAGTTTCTCGGGGTGAAATTTCACTCGAAAAGTGCAGTGACCACGGAGCCACTCGAATTCGGACGATCCTTCACTCGTACGGAGCGAATTCTTCACTCTGAATCGTCCAGTGGATAGTTTTCCTCGAAATTGAAAAGTATTCTTGATTATATCTGATGTATTCCACTGTCACAGGAAAACAAATTCATTGCAGCCGAGTGAAATATTTACTCGTGTGAGATCCACTTTTTGCCTGAGTGAAACATTCACTCTTGCTATTTTGAGCGAAACTACCGTCACTTCGCATTTGTTTTGAACGGAATTTCACTGCAAGAAATTTAAAGATAATCAGCTAAATTTCTTGAAGTGAAATTTCATTCGAAAAGTGCAGTAACTACTCAAATTCGAGCGATTCTTCACTCATATAGAGCGAATTTTCCGTTCTGAATTGTGGAATGGGTACTCTTACTTGAAATCAAAGAGTGAAACATTCGCTCGTAGAGTCAGGGAATTCACCTTAAGTTCGACAGAAATATTTACTCTTGCGATTTCGAGCGACAATATTTTCACTGTCGCTTCGAGTGAAGACACCGTCGCTGCTCGCTCGCTTTGAGTGAGATTCCGCTCCAGGAAATTCAGAGAGCAAAGTTATGGCATACTTCAGCGTGCGCACGCGTCGCTCTCGGGGCGGCGAGAGGAACCGACAGTGTGATTTCGCCAAGCTCGCGGAAACGAATCGTCGAAATCGCGCGAGTCTCGGACTCTGCCAGGCAGGAATCGCGTGCCCCTGCACTGAGAAAAAGAAAGAAGTGGGATCGACGAAGCCACGGTCGGATGAGTAAAGTTCATTCGTACCAACGTTTAGTCGATTGAACTAATTATACAGCTGCTGCGATGACTTATCAATCGATTCAATGATCGCAACTTGGTCAGCGATTCTATCAACGTAACGTATTGTCGCGAGAAGTCACTCATCTTAAGCTGCCGCTGTCATCTGTATTGCTTCTCACCCACCAAGTCTATTTTATGTCTCCCAAGTCCTAATAAAGTCCACTGTGTCTGCCAACTTGCCTTCCAGGTCTATTATGTCTTTGAAATTTATGTATCTTTAATATATATTTCTGTTCTTCATTTTCAATTTATTATTATTATACAATATCTTATTTTTTTCATATATATGTGGGTTCAGATCGAATCTAATAACAATATTGAGCTGCCACTCCGCCATTAAGTATATTATCTGACCTATAATTCGAACAATTGAATAAATGTATTTACAAATAAGACTTCAATAATTGCAAAAATCGATGTTGCGATTTTACGCTCAATAAAGATAATAATTTTAATATGTTGATTGGACGCAATATTCCTCTGAACGAGGGTGGCCGCCGATTTCGTCGATCCGACCGTTTCTCTTTCTCGGCATGGCCGCGCGATAAATGCTCCTCGACGGTGCTCCGCCGACGTCCGTCCATAGCTATGGCAACGTGAATCTACTACTTCTCGTTAATCAGAGCGGAGTCTTCCGACAGATCAGATGCGGACGGACGTGGCCGTCGTCGAGGGTCTTGTTGGCGCGTCGTCGGAGTTGGCCGCGATAAATAGAAATGGATGTCTTATCTCGCAGGTGGAAGGAGGGTGTGCGTGTGACATGCCGCTGCCGTGCAACATGATTCATCGGAACTGGACCCTGGCGAGTTACGACATACATCTCCGCTCGTCCGAGCTTGTTCGACGAAGGGCGAGATCGGAGGAGGTGAAAACGAAGTGTCAAACGATACCGCCCTCGTGTGCAAGTGTACAGGGCGGTATCCTTCCCTTTTCACGAGTTTCAACAAGAACTCGTCCTGTCGAGTTTCTTTCTATTTTCTGGATCTCTTTCGTTGCGGCAGGATTGCGGTTTTGGAAGGTAGGAGCGTTGGTCGCGCGGTGTCGTCGATGACGCGCTCGCACGGTTGGCTGGTTGGCTGGTACGCGCTCAAAAACATATGGCACGCTAACTGAGAATTCGCTTTATTTCGCTAAATGCATGGCGATTCGTACAGTACAAGGATCCTAATGGAGACTCGCTAAATGCACGGCGAACGCGTGAGACATCACATTCACAATTATCTCAGGTGAGAGTTTCGGGTACTTTATACATGATTCCGTGTGTGAGACAATATCAAACGAGACTCTTACAAACGTGACATCAACGGGGAGCGACGTAAACAATCTCCAAAGTTACAAGTGAACTTCGCGTACGTGTTTCGATTACCACACATCGAGAAAGAGAGAGAGAGAAAGAGAGAGAAAAAGAGATAGAGTCTTATCTTAAAAACTTGAGATATACAATTTCTTTTCGCGAGACACGCAGGATGCTGGTGGCACTGATAATGAGCACAGTAAAATCAACCGAAAAAAAAATAATGAGAAACGTCCCAGCAAACACAATTACACAACTGTTACATTGCCGTAATGTGACGAAACTATAAATAATGTAACGTATATATTATATACGTAATATATTATATAATATATAATATATACGCAATATATTATATAATGTATACGCGTTACATACACGTTCGACATAATTTCCCACTCGAACGATAATACGACTATATAACAGAAATATAACATGCTATTAAAATGTTATACAACTGGGATATAAATTATTTATTTCCCAGCAATTATAGCTATTTATAATAGTATGAAGCGATTACTATGAAGCTATTACTCAAATATCAGTTAATTTGTAAAAGTATGTTTATAATTATATATATTCCAAATGTTATAATTATTTCATATCAAAAGTGATAATTTTAGAGATAATAATATAGAAGTATCTTGTCAGTCTAAATTTATTATCTGCCAAATAATACAAGATATTCTAGAATTTTGGAATCATTTTAAACATCCGGAGAGAACCCCACGATATCCTGAACACATCCACGACATCTTCAGAATATCTTGTGCTATCTGGGTCATTATTTATTTATTCCCATCTCTATAAACATTTCAATGGGAAGGGTTATTACCGTCATAATAATTACCATATTACCATTAATAAAAAAGTCTGTCACTTCATTATCAGAGTGAACTGCATGGAACGAGTTTTACCGTCTCGTGATCACCGTTCTTATGTATGTTAATGCATCATACTTTGCGTACGAGAAATAGACGAGAAAACGGAAGCCATCTATCCGACATTTGCATATAAATATGTTATAAAAAATGTTATAAAATTACATAGATAATAGATAACATAATAGATAAAATAAAGATAGATTGCAAACAATATGTTTGTTATATAACGTGTTTGCTGAGATAAGTGTTAAAAAAGAGAGCACAAAATCGAGATTACTCGGCACCGTGGATGTCTCACCACACGTTTTTACTAGATTCATAATTACCAAAAATTTTCGACCAGTGCATTCTTTTCCAGTTACATGCCATTTCTCAAAACTGTTTAATTGCGAAAGCGGGAATATACAAATGATATCTTCACAGCTTGATATTTCGTACACGTGAAGATTGTTATTCGCTCACGTATAATGTGCGATTAACAGAAGATAGTGAGAACGTTACGAAAGAGAGAAGGATAAGTAAAAGCTTTACATATGAAATTAATATAAATAACTAATTAGGAAGTGTATATATATAAAAGTGTATGTATACATACACTTTTAAATTATTATATTCATTATATATGAATAATTATTATGATATAACAAATATATTATTGTATCTTTTTGTATGTATACATAATATACAGGGTGTCCCGCATAAGGTGTCCAAGAAAAAAATACAGGTAGAATAGATAAAAGTAAACAAATATTGTATAGGTCATTTTTCAAACAATTACGAAACGCGTTTTCTTCGTTGTTAGGAGGTTGACCCGGCTAGCCTATCATGCCGATGCTATAGCGCGTACAGCGTTCGTCTCACCGCAACACACATACTGATTGGCCAGTGGGCTGCCGCTCGATAGAAATATTTTATCATATCATTAATATTATCATATCATTAATATCTCAAAATTTTATGTGGTTGTTTAAAAAAAGACACCGATTCTATTACTCACCCCGAACTATTCTAGCTATATGTTAGCTCTGGTACGGTACGAGTCAGACACCTTGTATACATGTATATTCCAAAAGATATATATATATAATTATATTATATTAATTATTATACATAATAATTACATATTTATAATGAATATATAACAATTAAAAATAGAATAAATTAGAAATATATATATATAACAAAAATATATAATTTTGTAATAAAATTCATATTTTAATGTTAAAATGTCCTTTTTGATTTAAACACGTTGCTGGTTTCTCGGTAAATGGACAATTACGAGAAACACGTAACTGAAAACGGATGCGGTTGGCCGGAAATCTTTAACAACTATCGATCGATCTAACGAAAAGCAAGGCTTCAGCGGTGCAGGCGAGTATCTTGAACAAAATACGAGAACTCGCCATCGTTTTCCGACGCTTCTCTGGGAGCACAACGGAAAACAACAAAGCGAAAGCTGCGCGCGCGTAGAGGAGTTGTGTACGTACAAAATCTCGCATTACACGTTTTAGAAATTAATAGCTATCTTTTAACGATATGTACATTTACGGCGACCGATCGATCGACTGAAAAGCCATCCGTGCTTGAGCGATCATTCGCGAAGAATGCATCGAGATACTCGACTTCTTTTCCTCAATCCACCTCACACCCGACTCGAATGTTGGTCGATGCGGTCGTGCTGCGCGTTTAATGCTTAATACAATCCTCCCCGAATATAAGCGCCCCTTCAATTCTTTCTGCGATCGATCGATACGGTCGACGAGAGACAGAGAGAGCGTCTCGTTCCGCCATTTTTCGCCCTCACCGAAACCCTAAGTCCTCGTAATGACGAGTCGTCGTACTGAACGCTCATACATCGAGGAAGTAGGCGAAGATAGTGAGTAAATTAAAAGAGACAAAAAGAAAGAGAGAGAGAAAGAGACACAAAGAGACAGATAGAGGGAGAGAGAGGGAGGGAGGGAAAAAGAGAGAGAGAGAGAGAGAGAGAGAGGGGACAAAAAACAATAACAAATAGACGGTAAGAAAGAGTAAAAGTAACAGCAACGCGAGCGAGGTTGCAGCTCTACTCCTCGGCTCGTTGCTGTCGGAGAGAAATCACGGGTGCCGCAACGATCCTTCTTCCTTCCCTCCTTCCACCGAGACAGAATGATTAACGACATAGCAGCAGCAGCGTTTATCGCCCACGAATTTTCACACTCTCAGTCCTATACATGCACGTGTACATGTATATACACGCAAATATATGTATATATATTTGTGCGCGCATACATGTATATGCACATGCATATATATATATATATATATATATATATATATATATTTATATAATATATATACGCTCTAAATATACGCGTTGTAAATGCATCTCGGAATTGGTGCAACCTCGCCGACGGTGTGTCTCGACGGGATATATACGGGGCGAGCGACGCTGTGTAGAGCGGCGCGCCTCGTCGTTCATTGTCCGTCGCTTCCCAGTCACCAGTCGGGACGATTACGCCCCGTGGATTCTCTACGGAGCGGCGAATGTGCGGTGTCAAGGATCGGGGGTGAACGAAAAGGGGATACGGTCTGTACAGTATTGCGCGAGGGGCGAATGTCGGAGCGTCGAGCTGAAAAATTCATTCATTCATTCGGCGTTCGGCCGAAGGCGAACTCATTCTTGCCTCAGACTCTTACTCTCGCGTGCACCTTTACGACGCGATCAAGTAGCGCGTAAGAAAAATACAGTTTCTGAAAGTCAAGAAGAGTTCGTGCGGCCGAGAAGCGTACGCGCGAACGTCGTCATTGTCGTCGTCGTCGTCGTTGTCGTCGTCCTCGTCCCCGTCGTAGTCGTTGTCGTGATCGTCGTCGCGGCTCGACCTCGAAGCAGCTTCGGCGGCTCCTGAACGCGAGCTTGAAAGGTAGAAAGCTCTCGGCAGAACCGTGAGAAGCCTACTTTCCGAGGGGGAGAAAAAATAGAGGGAGGGAATGCAAGGGATCCAGGTTCGGGATATGTCAACGGTCGAGTTAGCTGCCAAGGACGTGCGAATCGATTCGTAGGGGAGGAGAAGGAAGAGTAATAGCGGACGGGGAGAGGAACAGAAGGACAACGAGGAGGAAAGAAGGGGGGGGGGAGACCGAGAGGAATCTGTGTAATCGAGAATCGGCCGAGCGACGTTCTGTGCGACGTTCCTCGGCAAACTTCGCGTCGGGAGATTCTATATGAGCGTGCCATGCGGGCTCCGAGGTGTCGTTTCACCGTCGACCAGCTGTGGGGATTCCAACAAGGCGTTGATCGTCGTCGCAGTCATCGTAGTCGCCGTGGCTGTCGTTTTCGTCCTCGTCGTCGTCGTCGTCGTCGTGGTGGTGGTCGATGGCGCGCGTGTCAATTCGGTGGTGGTCGAACGGTGTTTTAACTCGGCTCTTGGCATCGTGAGATCGCGAGAGGGTCGTCGCCGCCGCCACCTCAAGCGTAGAACTCCCGATTGTGATGAGGCGCGCCAGGCTTAGGGAAGGCCTGCGCCGCCGGCGATCTTCTGGGCTCGTCCAAGGCGTATGATCCTTCGTCTTTCTTGCGCATCCGGTACACGATGAACATGACCACCAGTATTGCGCACAGGAGGCCCACCACTGCGCCGCCGATCACAGCTGGAAGCACCATCGATATATCTTAGATCAGGCTTGGGGAAGTCACTTTGGAAAGTGACACGCGTTACCGTTACTTATTGACCATTGAAAAAAAAAAAAGAAAATAAGGTAAAAGTGGGCATGCACCTAATCCTGGACATTTTTATTATTTTGGTTTTAAAATATGAATATTTAAACTTCTAACATAAAATACAGAATATTCGGTAACTCACAAAGGAGCCGCGGTGTACTAGTAGGTCAAACTGAACAAAAAATTCCTTTACCATTTTGCAAACAACCACATAAAATTTTAAATTATTAATTAAAGAAGATTCGAGAATAATTACGCGCAATATGGTAGATAAGCTGTGATAGTAATGTCTGCCATTGTATGTACAGAAAAAAGAAAGTCGTTATATTTGGACACTTACAAAATATTGCTGCGTTAGCTACTTTTTTTGCAGCAGGAGCAAAATCTTTTCGTACAACAGCAACATGTTCTAGCAACTTGGTATTACGTCGATCTCACAGCAAGAAAATTTGCTGTTGCAGCGAAAAAAGTTGCTAACGTAGCAATATTTTTTAGGTGTCTATATATTATAACTATTTTAGCTGCGACAAACTTTTTTTTCTGTGTGTTTGTATATTAGGTCAAACTGAACAAAAAATCCTCTCTCTCTCTCTCTCTCTTCTACCATTTTTCAAATGACCACAAACATATTTAGTTATTAATTAAAGAAGTTTGGTGTACAGTTTGTGCGTGTTAATGCAACATTTTTTTTGAGTATATACATACTCAGTTGAGTACGTACATACATTCTATGTTAAAAGTTCAAATATTCGTATTTATTATAAATTCGTATTTATTATAAATTTACTAAAATAATAAGAACGTCCAAAATTAGCGTCCGGGAATTGGTACTTTTACCTTAATTCGTTACAGTTCTTCGTTAGCCTGCTTCAAAATCCGATATGGGATTGAGGACTGATTTTTCCAAATTCTTACTAAGTTAATTAACAACTAAATTATACGTCTGTCTTTGATTTTTTCTTTAAATTAAACAAAAACAGGATTTAATATTTAATTTAAATGTTAGTTTATCAAGAGGTTTTAGAAAAATCGGCTCTGATAGAAATACGTACGAATGTCATTGAAAACTATATGACTTTATCCGAACTCATTGTTTTTGTCGAGAATTTCAATCTCTCAAATTCCAGCTCACATAACAAAGTTATCGATTTCTTTTATTTTATATCGTATAACTCTTACTTTGAACGGTTCAATATTATATTAAACGGTTAAACATTTATCTAAATACTGATGCTTCATTCTGTCATTCTATCACTTTTTTTTTTTACTAAAAACACTTCAGTTATATCGATTTTTCTCATCTGATTTTATCAAATCTTTTAAGCAGATTACTCTGTGAAAGAAGTAACTGATTGCCGTTATCGTTATTCAAGACCCAGTAAACACCAACTAACGATAACGTTACATTAACAATACCATTTTCCATTTCACAATATAAATGCAATATAGCATGCAGAGCGTTCATCGTAACGATATTCACTATTTCCTACTAGTTTCAATGTTCGGGCAGGATAAAGTTCTAGATGCAATTAATCAGTTTTTAAAACGGCAATAATTTTTTAACGGCAGTTTTCAACAGCAATAATAAAAATTTTGAAAACGTTATTTTCTCGTTAAAAAATCAAAGTTACCTTCATTTTTTTAAAATAAAACCACATCCTTTTTTATTCTGTAATATTGTATAGTATCTGTAGTATTGTAAAAAGGATCAAAACAAATTCTATAATAATTCATAACGTTATTTCTTCTAACATGTAGAACAGGACATGTTCGCGAAAAATAATCCATTTTCCGCAACACGAAGCTCCGCTTTTTGTAATAAAATATCATATTGTATCAATTTGTATTATTTTCTTATTTATGTTTCTACGTACTTATTCTTATACGTCCTGGAAATTCTTTATTGTTATTTTACTATGAAATAACAATAAAAATAACATTATGAATTATTAATAAATTTTTTAAATCCTCTTCACAACATTACACATATAAAAAGATGGTTCCATTTAAAAAATGTCTGATATTTTAATGAAAAGTATCAAACATTTTTGATATTTCTATTATTTTATTCTATTGTTATTTAAAAACTGATCAATTCCATCTAAAACTTTTTGCTGTTCAATTATTGTAACTGGTAAAAATATAGTAAATATCGAGAACACATACATTCTGTATATTGTGATAATTACATTCAAGATTGGTTTAAATTATAATATTCTACGTCTGCGTGTAGACATTGTAAATCATGTATAAAATGTCATCTATGACAATGAATAATTAATTGGTAATATCATTAATTGGTAAATTTAAGGAACGTATAACTTGTCCAAAAATTAAGAAAAGTTGATATCTTCATTTAACCTTTGGAATATTGATGCAAATTTCTTAATGTCGTTTTCTAAACTTAGAGTTTAGAATTTTCTCTGAGTACATCTTTATCTTCGGAGTTAACTCTGTTATATAATTCTATTATATAATGAAATAAAAATTTCATGCAATTTGTGTCATCTGTTTTAAACATCATATTTATAATTATAATCTAATTTATAATTAAATAATTAATTTAATTATAATTAATTTAATTTATAATTAGTGCCCGACATATACAGCAACTGTTTCATAATTACTCGATTTTTATATTTTTGTATATTTTAATACGTTTTGTATTATACTAATACTTGTATACTTTAATACTTCGATATAATTTACAATATATTCTGCATAGTGTTTACGTTGCTTGCATGGAAAAAGCCTGTGTATATATCACGTGGACAATACGTAAACATTTCTCGTAGATTTTTAACTCCATCGCGCAACACACTGCTCAAATAAACCCAGTGAACGCGGATTAACGTAACATTACGTCAACGTTATAATTTCCCACTTAATAACGCAAATATAATGTAATAAACATATTGCATGTAACAGTTACATTTTTTAGTAGCAAGTAATACAATTTTTAGTAGCATGTAATGTTGCTGTTGGATTTTACTGGGAGACCAACGTTGTCAATACAATTTCCCCAAGTTACTTTTTTCCCCAAGTTCCGAAGACCTTCTTTTAGGACTCGCTTCTCTGCCCACTCAATATTCACATGTTCTACGTACGCTAAGTAACGGTAAAACTAACGATTATATTCGCTACCACTACTACGAAAATGTAGTTCCATTATCGTTCCCGCCACTAATAAAAAAAGAGATATAACTACATTACCAAGTTTTTACTGGAAAAAGTAACATGTAACGCGTTACTTCACAACCCCGTGTCTCAGATATCCTCTGGGATAACGTTAACTGCTTGTCGTTCGATGCATGCGCGGTGGATCCACGCGCATCGACGGCGACGTTAAAAGCTAGTTAGAAAGGGATAATATCGGAGAGGAGACACTATGGGAAGTGATACCAGTTGCTTACGGAAAAGCGCTCGAGATTAGCTTCAAGTCAGATGTATGTATATGCCTCTCTATCTGAGAGTGTTTTATGTTCCGTCTTGTTCTGTCTCAAGAAGCGACCGGATTGCTCGATCTGGGTCGGATTATTCAACGAGCTAACGATTGTGCGTTTTAAAAGTAAATATTGTATTTATTCAATAATGAAGGGAAATATATATTTATATTAAATCATAAACACCCGAAATTAGCACTTATCGTGTGTCACAATATGTATTTTGTTCTATGCACGCACGGAGAAAAATAATTTGCTAGTCCAGCAAATTTTCTGCTGGTCTAGCAAAATCTTTTTGTTATTATATAAACAGCAAAAAGATTTGCTAAGAGTACTAATCACTATTTGCTGGATATAATTTGCTAAATCTACTAATTATTTTGCTATAAGAACCATGATAGATTTATATAAGCAGTTACAGTTTTGCTCCGATAGCAAATAAATTTGTTAAGGATACATTATTTTGCATCAATAGCAAATTAATGTGATTCTTAGGACAAATACACTCAACAAATTTTTTCTATCCTGGCAACGAAACTATTTCTGCTCTGATAACGAATAATTTGAAAAAATTAGTTAAGTCAACTAAAAATTTTTTGTCACTACGAATATGCAGTAGCAACGACGATTTTGCTAAAAGAGCAAAATAATTTTTCTCCGTGCGTGAATATTAGCTGTTTGTACGTGTGATACGTCTAATCTTCTTTTTGCATTGTACTTATTAATTATTATTAATCGCATTATAATTGTTAATGAGTAAAGATATCCACAATTCAACATAAGTTTGTATCTCCCTTTGTTATTGAGTGAATGTAATATTTATTCTTCAAGGCGCGCAATATACTCGTTAGCTCATTAGAAAATCCGATCGACGTCGAGTGACCCGAGAGATCGAGTAACCCGAGAGACAAGACAAGGCGGAACATGAAATACTTAGATTATAGAGAGACATACACATCTCTGGCTCGGAACTAACCCCGAGCGCTTTTCCGTAAGTACCCATTATCTCTCTCCTGGGACGTAGAGACGAGATGCGACACGAGGTCGTGGACATCTTGCCGCGGGACGTGCGAGATATAGTCGTCGTGTCAATTATCGAGTGAATATTCCTACTACAAATTTTGAAAAAGCAAATCTGACGTATACGAACAAATTCGTTATAAAATCGATTGAAATATTCACTCACATAGAGTCTATTTTAAGTTTGAATGAAATATTCGAGTGAAATTATTCGATAAAAATTAACAAACGGATATTTCCGATCAAAATACCGCTGAATTTTTGTATCCAATCAAGATATCCGATTATATTTAATCGAATATTTTTGATCATAATTTCATCAAATAAATCAATAAAAAAATTTTGATATTTCTCATCGAATGTTTTCTGATCAGACACAAATATTCATTGGTATTTTGATCGGAAATGTGTTTGTTATTTTCTAATTCTAATAATTAAATAATTTTCTTCAATATATTTTATAGTTGCTTTGTGTGAATTTTCTTGTTTTAAGAGATTTCACTCAAAGAAGCAACAGCCGAAGATCTCGAAATCGATTTTTCACTTATATGGAGAGTGAACTTCCCACTTTTAAATATTCCTTACGACGAACTCCTGTCACTTACCGGCTAGTACGCCTGGCTGCGCGAAGAATGAGCTGGCGCGGTCCTCGTGTTTCGGATTCATGATGTAAACTTCGCGGGTGTCGTCAGTGTTGTCGTCGTGATCGTCCTCAGCACCCGAGGGCTCGATTACGTCGACTTCGTTGCCGGGTCGGTTTACCGCGTCGATGGTCGTCTGGAAATTGGATACGGCCTCAGTCTCTTTCTTTTTTCGTTAATCCATTTAATTTGATCGCGCCGAGGAGAGGAACACGCGTGAGACGACGTGGAGGAACGACGAGAGCGACGATGATGCGGCCGGTAGTGGGTTTTGTGTCGCGCGAAACGTCGCCTTACCAAAACTCTAATCAGGAGAATTATTAGATAACGCGTGCGTAGGAAAAATATAAAGCGTAATATCGTAAAACGTCGCGACCGCGTGATACGCCGGCGGAAACAGGCTTAATGAAGTGAAATGAACGCTTAATGAAGCGTAATGAACTAAAGCTACAGTTTTATTGGCCCACAAGTTTCTACCGGATCGAAATCTCACTTGAGTAGCAAAGGCAGACGAGTTATTCTAGTTCGAAAGAAACCATTTTCATTCATATGAAGTGAATTTTCCACTTTCAATTGTTGAGCGAATATTCTTACTAAATTTAATTTTATTAAATTTTGAAAAACGAATCTGCTGTATTCCATTGTCATAAAAATGAATTCATTGAAATCAATTGAAATATTCACTTATATAGTCTACTTTAGGCTTGAGCGAAACATTCACTCTTACGATTCTGAGTACTTTCATTATTACTTTGAATGAATTTTCACTCGTTTTAAGCGAGATTGGAGTGACAGTCGAATTATTCGAAATCGATCGATTTTTCACTCATATGGAGTGAATTTTCCACTTCTAAACCAACTGTCAACTGCGCGCGTCTTTCAATTTCGCGAAACCAAATCACTTTCTTCTATAGTTTCTCGAACACTTACGATTTTGATTGGTTTCATGAGTGAACTTTTAATCATTTTAAGCGAGATTTTGCTCCGAGAGATCTAGAAAGAAAAAAGCTTCGTTTCCTTAGTTTACCCTCTGTCTTTAAAATATTTTATAAGATTGATCCAAGAACCTATATCTCATTTAACAAAAAAACCATACGTAATCCATAATCTCTGATCTATGAGTCATAATTTATGATTTATGTCTTGTACTTACGATCCAATAATCCCCGACCTGTGATATATATTGTGTGTCACCCACACGAAAAAGATCCAGCGGCTTTTACCGGTAAAAAATTACCGTGAATTCAAACGAAAGGGGAGTAGCAGCGCGCGCGATCAAGAGAGCGGCCGGATAATAATTCTCCCATTTCCGCGGGGCTCGAGTAAAATACGTCCGTGAAAGACGCACGGCGTACTCTTTTTCTCCCCCATAAATTATGCAAACGTGAAACAACGTGGAAGGCACCACGGGACCGAAGACTTAACGCGAAGTTCGTAACTCCACGTTAACGCTCATCGCGCGCTCACCTGTTGTTTAGTTTTAGCGTTTGTCTCGTCGATGAGGTACGGGGGTCTCGCTTCTGTCGGCTTGCTCGGGACTTCTAATCCATTGTTACCGTTGAATTCTGCAACACAAGACAAGGAGGAGCTCGTTAGAATTTGCCTGAGAGCGCGCGAAACCGCGCGCAGATTCGACGGCGGCAGGAAGTGCGCTTTTTTTTTCCCCTCTGCCCCCGCCTCCTGCTTCCTGGCGTTTCGACGCGCGTACATGCGAGAGAGCGCTGGAAATGTATATTTCCAATCACCGTGATTGGGGATGAGAAACGCCCCGGCGCGCGTTGCTGAATACGCGCGCCTCGGTGTCGTCCATTTTTCAATTTTCGAAAAATCCTTCCGCCGACGCGCCGCCGCCACCGCCTCCGTGACGCGTATGATATTTTATTGACGCGCCGCTTTTTTCCCCCAACGCGTTGGAAATCGCGCAGTTCGCGGTGAATCCCGAAATAAACGCCGCGCCGAGTCGCGCAACGCGACGTAACGCAACGCAACGACGTCGCCGGAATGGCGTTCTCGTTTCGATTTTTGACATCTCTCACGGCAAACGAGGATCGTGTGTTGGACGCTCACATAAAAAAAAAAACAAAGAAAACAGACACGTCGAGCCGTTCGCTAACGAGGATTCGTCGACCCGCCGATCTGACGAGTCCTCCGACAGTCGAGCGAGGAAATCCGCTTGGACGCACAGACGCCGGATATTTCCGCTCAATAATGTAGCGTGCTAATAGTGCAGGATTGCAAAACGATCTGGACACAATGAGAGAGAGAGAGAAAGAGAGAGAAGGTGACAGTCCATTAAACTGCCAAAATTGAGAGTCATTACCGACGAAATGAATTGTTAACAATATAATTAAAGATATAATCAAGAATATAATAAATAATAATGATAATTAGTGGTGTAATTACTGGGCAAGCTCGTCACACATACACGCGATAATAATTCTCCATTTTAACAATTTGGTGAACACTCATTGTGTCTAAACCGTTTCGCACTGCACAATTTGCAAGACTTGTATTACGCGACTGGAATATATATATATATATATATATATATATATATATATATATATATATATATATATATA
>NW_022639460.1:1595546-1599118 GCF_010583005.1 Odontomachus brunneus | reverse complement strand
ATATATATATATATATATATATATATATATATATATATATATATATATATATATATATACACATTTATATGAATGAAAGCGATAAACGCACAGTTTGATTAGATATATTTTGTAACTTGATTTTTCTTTAACCCTTTGAAACACAAAACCTTCGAAATTCAGATTCTAATAAGATATTTATGTAACATGTCTAGTATGATAATCCAAAAAACATTTCTTCTAAAATGAATTTTTTCTATTTTCCTATTTTATTTCTCACGTTAAAACCACTGTGTTCCACAGAGTTAAAGAAAGGCATGCTGTGCGATGTATATCGGAGTTGTCTCGAAATTATCAAAGTATTGCAGTTATCCGCGTTATTGATTGGTTGTCTCGTTGTCGTGTTTACGGTTGTCATGTTATTGCGTGAATTTTGATAGCTATGTTTTCATGAATTCAGTGTTAAAGAAGACGAAGAAGAGAGTAAGAAAAAAGAAAGAGGAGAGGAAGAGAAATTTGCTCAAGAAAAAGAGAGAGAGAGAAAGAGGATATTTTTACCATTATAATTAAAGTTAACTGAAGAACTAATTGCGATACGATTTGCTTGGCGTACTCTAAAAGAAGAAAACTTATAAAAGAAGCCGCTAAGGAAACTCATATAAAATTAACTCACAGAGAAAGCGATGTACTTTGATGTGTATATATCTGAGTAAAATAGAGAAATTTGGATCAACAGACTTTAAATAAAAAGCAAATTTACAGAGCATCATATTATCATATTAGATCATACTATATGTATATATAATACAATAATCATACTATATTATTTATATAAGATCGAAAGAGTTATGTTTTGAAACTAGCATGCTTCTATTCGTTCCTGGTTACTTATTAAAAAAAAAACCATTATAACCATTGCTAATCTTAAAAAATTACTCATTACTGTTGTTGTTATTCAAGAAGTAACAAATTGTTACAAGAAACATTGACTTAGTACTGTTTCCACCAAGTTATAAAATCAAAAAATACACCCCCTACAATAAGATGAAAACTGATAAAAAGTGTTTTACTGTCTCGGTGCATGAAATGAATTAAATTCTTGTGTGTGTATAGAATGTGTAAATGAAATAGTGGGAATACCACGAAAGATTAAACAATCCTTATGCGTTGAATCATATTTTTGTCTAAGTAATCCTGATATTTCAGAAAATGTATCAAATATTACTTTATGGAATTACTAGTTAAATGACGCGCGCTACTAGCGCGTCTGTGCATTTATTCTGCTACTATGAAATTCTCTCTGCGTAGCGTTGATGTGTAAGCGCGTCTATGGGGATAGCAGAAAGACGAAATATGCATTGCGCTTCTAGCCAGTGACGCACTGAGAAAAGAATACTTGAAAATTTATTTGTGGGATATAAAGTTCATTCAGAGAAACGAGCTTTTTATTCACGGAATTAAACTTCTTCTCAGTACGGGCAGATTGTAACCGTATCGATCGCGTTACATTGCTCGTCGTCATTTGCAAAGGAACTGTTGCATAAATAAATTTATTGAATTGATTTTTGGTTGCGGGAAAAACAATATATTCTATTCTTACGGATCAAATTCGGTTCTAAGAAATTCTGTTTTCTTCAATAAAAAATCAATTCAACAAATCTATCTATTTGACGGAAGCAGAATCTCTGACTTGTAGAAATCAAATTGGTTATAAGAATCAGAAATTTTGTCTCTTTCAACCAAAACACGATTGGTTTGTTCATCTCGTCGGAATAATTAAATCAAACTTTTTTCTCTCTGCGCACTATTAAAGTAATACATAATATAAGAAATATGTATTCAGTATGGTAATTTGTTTTCACACACATGTTTTAAAGCCACTGAAAAGATTCTATAGGCTGAGAAAAAAAATACTTAAAAATTTATCTGTGGGATATAAAGTTTATTCACGGAAACTTTATATCGTACAGATAAATTCTCAAGTATTTGTCCCTAATGTTCTTCTTGGAAAATCTACTGCGTACAGTCCGATTCTTTGTTTTCTAAAAATGTCTCATGCTTCGTTGAAATTTTTCCTACTTTACGAGTATGTATCTACATTGAGAAAAAAAGCAATTGGATCGACAAAATCGGCGGTCACCCGCCTTCCAAGAAATAATGTATCTATTGAACATATATAACATTTACAACAACCATATAATTTGTTAAACGTTTGCTTGGACGAATTGTTGGTTCAAACAGTCTCATTAACTTAAGCATTTTTTAATAAATCCAGTAAAAATTAACAAACGGATATTTTCGATTCCCACTAATTCCCAGTAATTTTTATATTCGATTAAATTTAATCGGATACTTTAATCGGATCATAATGGCATTTTATCAAATAAACCGATGAAAAAATTATAAACCGATATTTTTCATCGAATGTTTCTTGATCAAATCTTGAAAAAATTCATCTGTATTTTAAACGGAAATATCTGTGTTTGTTAATTTTTTACCGAATAATTTCTCAGTGTGATATTTCTTCGACTAATGAACATCAAAATCTTCAATATAATTACCGTGATCGTCATCACCGTCCTCGTCGTCCGGACCAAGGCCGCTACCCGACGCCTCGAGGTCGTCACGATTGTCGTTTCCACCCCGGCCAGAGCCCTCTAAAGCGTCCTGGTCGTCCAGATAAAGGTCGTCCGGGAAAGTGTTGTAAGTCGAGCTCGCGGACGTCCTCTGCTTGTCGCTGGGTTCCTTCTGGAAACCAAAAGAGATCACAATGCAACCGAATCTGAATGGTCGCACACGCCTGGAGCGTGAAATTAATCTGAGATGTCGCGCGTCCGCGTGAACGGGGCATATCCTTCCAAGGATCCATTTGGCGCGTGGGATCAACGACACGCGGAGAGAGGGGGGATTCTTAGAGGCGACACGCGTTCTTACGGTGAACTTAGCCTCAGAGCGTGAACGCAGCCTCCACCGAGTATATCGCTAACGTAATTAAAAGCACACGGCGTATCCTCGCTCCTCGACGCGAGATCTCCGACACGACATGAAAGGACTTCGGATGCCACGGTTCATTAAATTTTAATTTAACTCCGCGCTCGCGCGATATAGCAGCTCTCTCCTTCGAGAGCGGTAGCCACCGCAAGAGAGCAGAGACAGAGAGAGAGAGAGAGAGAAGAGACGCGGGAATTTACAATTTAACACCCCGTGCGGCGGCGGCATCGTCTGGCGGTGTCGCGTAATTTACATTGTAAACGCCTTCGCGAAATTTTCAGGTACGACAAGAGTTGAGCCGTGCGAGCGAAAGAGAGAGAGAGAGAGAGAGAGAGAGGAAAACGGAGAAGAACGGGTTGATGTAAGCGCGAGGTCTCCTCTCTAAAATGGATACCGTTCCTTCGCGTGAAAGGATTCTCACGTGGGTGGCTGGCACGTTTAACGTTGCTCCGCTCGGCCTTCTATTTCTAGCGGGCTTATCTCCTTTCCATTGCTTAGCACCGAAATAGCAAAGTCCTCCCCTCGCTCGTCTCCCTTCGTCGTTTCGGGTTCGACGGTTCGTTTCTCGCAGCGCGCGTATCTCTCTTCCCCCCCCCCCCCCC
>NW_022639460.1:1587253-1595487 GCF_010583005.1 Odontomachus brunneus | reverse complement strand
CCGCTCTCTCTCTTTCTCCATGAGCATACAGCTACGAATGAAACCTATGAAACTCGATGTCTCGTTCGCTTTAGTCTCACGCCCGGAATTGCGCCTCCTCAAAGGCGAGCGGCCAGATCGTATCGTTTTGTTAAATTGAGCAAACAAACAGACGTGTGTCCCCGCAGTTATTCTTCTCTCCTCATCCCCCCTCTCTCTCTCTCCACCATTGTATCTCTCTCGTTTCAACCGGCGGACGGATGATCGAGGAGGAAACGGCCGGATGGCCCGCGCTTCCGGTTGTGTGATGCGCGCGGAATGCGAAGTGTAACGCGCGCTTCCAAGTGACGCGGAACGTCGGCGGGTGAGACGCGGCGTTGTCCTCTCCCTCGCGTTGTAAGAAAATCTCATTCCCCCGCTCGCACAGCACGAGTGTGCGACCGACAAAGGGCCAGTGACGTGACTACTTTGTCTCCCCCTCTTTCCCCCTGCCTCTCCCCGGCTACGGTATCTTTTGTAACGTCAATAGCCGCGATTGAATGGCAAATTAACGAGTGCGACGGTCGCGCGCGATCGATAGCGGAAAATTCGCGCTTGTTTCCCTCCCTGTCTATTTTTCTCTTCTCCTCTCTCTCTCTCTCTCTCTCTCTCTCTCTCTCTCTCTCTTTCTGTCTCTCTTGATCATGGGAAAGCAGCGATTTCCTCCCTTTCGCTTTTGCGCCGCAAGACAATGAGGCCCCGATGGGCCGTCGAAAACGCGCGCGCGCAAACACATTTTTGCGTCTCCATTTGTCTGTCCTATTAGCGCACGCACGCACGCACGCAACGCGTGTCTGTCCGTCCGTCCATACGCATGAGATACGCGTATTCTCGCATTCAATACGTCAAAATTCGAGCTGGGCACGCGCACGCGACGAACCGCACTTTGAAAAGAGGAAATAATGAAATTACGCGACGCTAAGCGCTGACAGCTGGAAACTCGGTGCTTGGAAAAGCCGGCCGGAAATATCGACTCGTCGAATGTTAAGGTAAAAGTACCAATGCTCGGACGTGTTTGATTTAATTGGCCCGACGATGAACGCACCAAGCGCGTTTAGGTCAAAGGAAACAAAATTTCGGATTTTCAGAACCGAATTTGGTACGTACGAGCCAGAGAAATTCTGTTTCCGTCAAATAGATTTGTCGAATTAATTTCTGGTTGAAAAAAAACAGAATTTCCGGCTCTTTTAGAACCGAGTTTGATCCTTTAGAATAAAATATATTGTTTCCTTTAACAAAAAATCAATAAATTTATTGCTTTAGTCTTTAGATATAAATATTTAAACGTTCAACATAAAACATATAAAGTATCCACCAACGAAAACTTTCCACCCATAAAATAACGCCATAAAATAACACTAGAAATAAAAATGTTCGTAGCAATTTTGAACAAAAACTTTATAATTGTATAAGAGAGGAGGGTTAATGGGCGGCACATTGAATATTTAATAAAATAAATCTTTCTTTAAAGTGCGAATTTTCCATTTTTTGTAACCAAAATTTTCAAATGCGATTTAAAAAAAATCACTTAAATTAAAAAAAAAACACCGTTGTGAAGAAAATTAAAATAACTTTGACGATATATTATTTAATCCCTGTTGCTATTTAACTCTCTACTGCTGACTATGACTCTGAAGTCACAATCCAGTTTCATCATTATTTATCTCCAATATGAATATTGTTCCTGCCTTGACTAATATCACGTGAAAATCACAATATAATAGTCTTTTTTAGTCTGTTGGCAGCGATAGTAACTGCCCCGCGTGACTTCAAAGTCAACAACCTCACAAACCTATTTTGGAAAAATAAAAAATAAAAAAAATCAAATTTCATCTTACATATCGAGTACTTTAGTTTTAAACATCCTATGCATGTGGAAAAATTTTTAAACAAGAGAAATTAATTTGGGCAGTAAAGGGTTAAGATTTTTTGAGAAATAGCTACCCCAATTAAAGGGATGAAGTGATATAGTTAAATTGATCACAATCATACAGTCCCTTGAGAACAATATTGACGTTTATCGGAATTTTTGACAAATTGGCTACAAAATAATCGGGGCGAAAAGTTTTCGTTGGTGGATCCTGTATATACAATATACAAATATTAAGTGTATACATACGTTCTGTACAAACAATATTCAAATACTGAGTTTATACATACGTTCTGTTTTGATAGTTTAAATATTCGTATTTAAAAACCCAAAACATAATGAGAATGTCCAGAATCAAGTACGTGTCCGGGCATTGATACTTTTACCTTACTCCCGCTTATGTTATGAAGCCTTTCCTTTCTCCTGTCCTCTTTCCTTTTCCTCTGTTTTGTTTTCGTTGTTGACTCTGCCTTCCCCTTGCTGCTTTACAGCTTGCGTTACCTCGCGAACAATTATTCTATTCTTTTTGCTTGTACACGATGATACTTGCGAAAAAATATTTGTTATGCTTAAACTTTTATGTATTTTATGTTTTCTGTTACGATTTTCCTATGTGTTGTTGTATGTTCTTTATTTCACGCATTTTTTATTTCAACATCCAAGTTTTCTCGTCGATCGTTGCGCTCGCACGAGTACCGTTCGGAGCGGAAGAGATGCGGAAAGTATAGATGCCATCCAGGTGGATTTTCATGATTACCACTACGTGACATAATCGACGATGAAAACTGTGCAATTTTTTGCTTATACTTGCGAGATAAATATACACATATTGAATTAATTATTAAAAATTTACATCAAATTTACATCGTACAGCAATGTAAATTTTTGTTGATGCAAGAAATGACTTACTAAAAGTTACATTTAATTGCTACATTTTATATCACATATTGTTTTAAGTAAATTTTGATTGTTGCTTTTTATTCTATTGGTATTTTTATTTCGTCCACCTTGATAAAAATATGAGTGTGATATAAACTCATACAAGCTTTACAAATCGAGTAATAAAATCATCGACAAGTTGTTTACGATTGTTAATCGTTCATTAAAAAATATTTGCTGGGAAATAAGGCTTTTCTGTAAAAAACTATATTTTCATAGTTTCCTGGGATTTGGATAATTTTGAGTTTTATATTTAGCAGGCCCAAAAATATAAAGATAGTCCGATTTCATATATTTCCCTTACAGACAACTTTTGAACTTTCATATTATCTCTTACATAACGTATTATTTTGAGCAATCTTTCCATATTTCTTTCTGAACAGACAAGTGTACGTAAATTTATAGCAGCAACTTTACTCGTCGATTTTTAAAGGTTGCATCTCTTATGAGTGGTTCCACACATGTGGCATTCATCATATAGAACGATATAAAATAAAAAAAAACAAAAAATTACCAAGATTCAAACAATACGGTACGTCAAGAGTGATACGAAAATCTCAGCGCAACTTCCAGTAAATTTGTTTCTGCGTTCATACAATGAAACATTTACGTTATTATATGCAAATTTAGCGATTAATTCAGTAGATTTGTCTCATAAATGTAAAGAAATCGTAGAGTTTCCATTTTATCGATTGTCTCACGTCGTGTGAAGGTCTATCTAGATTTAGTATATTTGTGTTTCTCGTCACTCTATGTGACAAATACGACTTCCACGCGAACCACTTATAAGAGAAACGCAACCTTAACAAATCGATAGCAAAGTTGCTGCCAAATTTATGTACGACCGTCTACCCGAACATACGGCAGTGCGCACCGAGCGACAACGAGCACAGCGCGATAATTACTCCCCTCCCCCTCTCTCCCTCGGGAGAGTTTCGCGTTACGAACGTACTCCACACCCTGGTGCGAGACGTGCAGGACCAGTGTACCTCGGAGGAGACGGTCGTGATAGACGCAGGAGCGAGAGGCTATGCGCGATTGCGAGGAGAACCGTGCGGGGAACCGTCCACGAGGAGGAGACCGATGACGTGCACACGTCGTCGTCGAGACGTCGCGAGGAGACGAATACGAGACGTCGCGTTCAGGTGCGAACCGCCTGTTATCGCGGCCGGTGCGTCGCCAGGTGCCAATCGATAGCGGAAAATTCAGCCCGGTCGGCTCGCCCAGCCCTACCGCCGGCTCCGTCGAAGGGTCGACCTTATCGACGACCTAAGCCGTCGTCGACGACGAGGACCGCGACGTGCACGAAGACCTTGGCGAGCGCGCGTACGTAGCTTCACGTCGAGCTCGCGGAATCCTCCGGTCCGCCACACGCACCACCTCCTGTGCACACGCACCACCCCTCTTCCTCGACCTCGCCGAGACAATAATGATATAATACCGCGGGTTCTTTCTTCCCTGTACACGCCGTTCTCTCTTTCTCTGTCTCTCTTTCTCCCCTTCCCTCTCTCTTACTCTCTGTCTCTCTCTCTCTCGCCCGTCGTTCGCCAAGGAAACCAGCAAGAATTGCGCGGGCGCGCGATGTTATCGACCCCTTCCTCTCGCTCGCTCCCTCGCTCACGTTCCTCGGCGTAGCTGGGTCGGCTGCGTCGCGACGCAACCACGTCGGGAACGTGTTCCGCGATGTCTCCAGCACACCTTCACGCACCTGCTGCACGACTCGGTGAACTCACCAGGAGTCGTCGAGGCTTCACCGGGGAGGCTTCCAGTCGGGAGAACGACGGAGAGGGGCTGCTTTCTAGCTTTTTCGCCGCCGCCGGGTCTCCCGGGGAATAGCACGCTCGGTCAGCTAGGTCCGGACAACGCTCAGGGCAATCGGGCGACACGCGAATCTCGCCCCGGTCTCGCGATTACCTGGTGCTCGGTCTGTACTCGCGCCGATCCACCGTGTACGCGCGGATCCGCCGCGTGCGGGAGACGGGAAATTTCGGAGGGTGACGCACGGTGCTTTTCGGCCAGGTGGTGACTCCACACCGAGCTAGTACCAGTGCGATCCAGTAGACGGCACTGCCACGACACCCGCGACTGTATATGCGCGGTTATATACGGCTGACTGCGGCAGCTGCGTGTATATCTCCCCGCGTTCTACAGGATGTTTCTTCTTGTAGGAGCGGCCCTCCCTCCCTCTCTCTCTCTTTCTCTCTCTCTCTCTCTGCTTTTTCCTCACGACGACCTTCCCGGCGATTCCTCTCGTCTGTCACGAGCCGATAAGAACCGTGTGATTAATTGTCTGCGGAAAAGTCAAGAGGGACTGCGATTCCCGAGCGGTGAAGCGCGAATTTTCGTGGAAATTGGGCGCAATATTGCGCAATACGCGTGCGACATTGCGCAATACTATTATTGGTACTAAGGCAAGCAGATGGCTTATTTTTCTCGGGGCAGTGCCAGCTTTTCACTCTTTGTCTTGAATTTTTCCGTATGCTATCCGGAAAGCCATAAAACGGTGGAGACAAATGAAAATTTACTGTCCAAAAATCGCTACAGACCGTAATTCTTAATTGATCGAGACGAATATTTTTTTAAACTTATCGCTAATAAATTTCAAAGAAAATTGTAGAGCTCGATTTTAAAAAAAAAGTTCTTCTAAAATTTACAATATTAATAACAATTTGGGAATTATTGTTAACTAAACGTTGAACTAGAAGAATTTTTAAAGTCATTTTTGAAGTCGCTTTTGCACTAAGCTATCTTAATATAATATATCTTAATATAACATAAGAATTTTTGGGGTCGTTAAATATGAATTTGATGTCAAATTTAAGATTTGACTATTTCATGATTTGACTATTTCAAGATTTGTCTATTTCACTAATCGATTGAAACATTCGCTCATATGGACTCAAAATCCGCCTTAAGCTTGAGTGAAATATTCTTGTCATTTCCAAAATACTGCCATTTTTCTCACGTTTTGAGTGAGATTCCACTCCATGAAATTTAAAGAATGCTTTCTTCAATCAGTAACAAATAATATAATTAATAACGCGCTACTTTTTAAATATAACTTTTCCAATGTTGATAATTTTTACTATGACATTTCTCCACGTATTAATAAAACCACCAGATTTCTTAGTCTCAAATCTAGGACACTTTATAAATATGGAAAGGAGGACATCACTGAAAACTATTTTACATATATATGTGGATGTGAAATAATATTTAATTTCATCGATATATGAAAAGCTATTGCTAAGAATGAAAAAATAAAAATGAAATTCTAAAGTTGCACATTATTGTCTTTATCTTATTTTGTTTCTTCTTTTTTGCGTATCTTTCTCTTATAAAAACATGTTTGTTTTAATTTTAGTTGCAACATGTACGTGTTGCATATATTATGCATGAAAAACGGTTTTGTTTTTAAATAAGTAAATAAATAAATAAATAAATATTCACTCGACGATTCAGAGTGGAAAATTCAGTGACTTGGTGTGGTCGCTCCACTTTTCCAACACTCCAAGAAATTTAGAGAATAAATTTCTCTCTCTAAGTTTCTTCGAGTGGAATCTCATTCGAAAGAGCCAGAAGTAACAGTATTTTTATCGCTAAAAGCAATAGTGACAATACTGTCACTCGAAATGGCAAGAATAAATATTTCCTTCAAGCTTAGGTTGGGTTTTGACTTGATCTGAGCGTTTTAATCGATTAGAATAAACATGTTCCTTTTATGATGAAATACATCAAGTTCATTCTTTAGTTTCGAGTGAAAATATTCACTTGACGACTCAAAGTGATGAATTTACTCTGCATGAGTGAAAAATCGGTGGAGAATCAAGTAACGCAGTGGTTACTCCATTTTTCGTTTTACTCTAAGTAATTTAGAGTAACTTGCAATTTCCGTTATTCCTTTCATCATGTTTTCAAGTTTTTTTGTAAGATTCGCTTCTGCCTATATACATATTCTATATGCATATATTCTATCAGTGTTGGGCATTAATTGACTAGAAATTTGGTTGACTAATATATTCAGCGAATCAGTAATCGAAATTAATCTATCGTCATATATGCAATCACGAATAATTCAATCGTTTAATAATTAATTGTATCGATCGATGAAATTATTTGTGATTGCATGTAGGGGGATCACAAAGCTTATATCTCACGTTATAAATGGAAAAACAGATTTTTCTCTATAGTATATGTCGCTTGCATCATGTTGATTGGGTGCACGAAATGACTTATGACAGAAACATCGCGTGTAGTATTTACAAACACTTTTTAAAAATTGGATGCAGTAAATAAACTTTTTTTCGTCTATATTTTTATTAATGCGTTGGTTTTAGAATTTCTGATCACAATCTTTCTTTAGTTGTGAGAAATATTATGAGTTTAACTAATTTTTTCTGTATTTAATTGTAATAGTAATGTAATAAGTTTTTTATTTAGTTGTAATAGTAAACTATTTGTAGTAATAGTTACAACATAATTTATAAATATAGTTTTTTTATTCCAAACCGTTCGCGTTAAGTTGACTCAAATTAAATGGAATTAGTTATCACGCGTTGCGAATCTGTCATGTAGTTATGACGTGACTCATGAAACAGCACGAAAAGCATACACAATGATGTATTACGTTAAACATCTCAACAGTAAATCTGCGTAAAGTTTATACACAAAATTTATACACAAAAACAGAAAGTGTAACTGTTACCATCGTTATCATCACTAATGAAAAAAGAAATAACGTTTCCATGACTTTACCGCAAAAAAGTAATGGCGTTACTTTCCAGTTGTGAAAGTTACTATAGAACAGACATACTACAGAATAGACATTCCGCCTTGCTTTATTATTCTTTCGTCTCATACATATGTTCTATTTATATTCAAACGCTTCAACAGCTGCGCTTGTTTCGAACTAACTAAATTTTCAACTACCGCTAGCGGATTTCGAGAGTTTGCTTGATGATATTTAAAGAGGCGAACATACATCTTTGTACGTAAAAAATCCGTACATCTAGCTTTAGTTCCTATACTATCACACAATTGTAAACGTATGTACAACGGATGTAAATAAAGCTGTATAAATAAATGTATGCATAAATATAATGCATAAATGTAAACAAGGTTTCTATACTATAATAAATTTTTATTACGGAGAAATACTTTTTGTAAGACGTGACAGCTGTGCTGGCGACGTGAAGTTATGTTTACATGACAGCGATTGTCAAAGTGTCAAGAACTGAAGTCTACTGTTAAACAATTTACAACGTTCCTTCGTAAAATTTTGCATATTTTCCAGCAGCATAAACTCTATCGACAGTCTATTCCTGCACTACTGAAAAATATGGTAAAACTGAAGAGAATTTATATATATATATATATATATATATATATATATATATATATATATATA
>NW_022639460.1:1564876-1585964 GCF_010583005.1 Odontomachus brunneus | reverse complement strand
TATATATATATATATATATATATATATATATATATATATATATATATAATGGGTTTTTTATAGATTTCTTTATAAAAAAATATATGAAGAGAATCTATACGGAGAGAATATTATAGTTTTTGTTCGTATCAATTCTACTCAATTTTATTATGTTTTTAGTTCAAGAATAGAAACTGTCAGTTAAGATCTATCTTGCTATATAGTAAAAAAACATAGTTAATTTTTGCTAGGAATATAACAGATTTCGCTAGAAATATTGTCTCCCATTTTACCTTGCGTAGAAAGTATAACGAGGTCAAGTGATGTTTTTAAGATAACGTCATTTAACTTCGTTATGCTTTCATTTTTAATTATTTTTTCAGAATAAAACTAATTTTCTTATAGTGAAGATTTCAAAGAATATTTTGATGCAGTACGAAGAGAGAATTAATTTATTTATTTTGAATACGTTTATCATTTATTTAAACATCACTTTTTTACATTACATTTATTTATTTACCGTTCCTATCATGCTCCAGATTCCCTTATGATAAAAAATCACCTCGGCGATATAAAATCGCGCACCATTCAAAATCGCACTTGCGATACAAAACTGCGCGCGATTTAAAATCATATTTGCGATACACAATTGCGATATATCGCATTCGTTGCGATCCTTCAAAAAGATCGTGATACGCAATTTCATAAATCGCCCGTCCCTATTCCGGCAGAGGAGCGCGATTCGATATGTCTGACGCGTTTTGCGCAACAAGAGTGCCGTGAGAGCAACTTCGCGCAATTTCTCGAGAGATAGCGAGAGAGAAAAAGAGTCGCGTGATATTTTTTATTTATTCGGGAAACATACGTCACGAATTTTTTGAAACCTTCGAACGTATCTTGTAAGTCGTGCGATAGAAGTCGACTCGCGGGCGGAGCGCAGCGCGAAATATTGAAAATCTATCCGGGCGCACGTCGCATGTGTGTGCACGCACGTGCATATATATAGCCCTTTTCTCTCCCCCTCTCTTTCTTTCTCCATCTCTCTCTCTCTCTCTCTCTCTCTCTCTCTCTCTCTCTCTCTCTCTGCTTCTCTCCCTGTCCTTCCCGCGCGCCGTTAGCCTATCTACAATAGAACGGATTTTTCATATTAGATTCGAATCCTCAGGGTTTTAATTTGCCGCCTTTGTGTTCCGTGTATCGCCGCGCGCATAGCCGTAGGTTCTTCGTCCTTTCTTTACTTATTGTCAGTTTACATCTCGCTGGGAAAACGATGTCAACGCTCGCTCGAGGAAATGGAAAAATCGATCGCGCGCGCCATAGGCGACCTGTTGTTTTTTTTTTTTTTTCCCTCCACCTTTTTTCCCTTCTATGCGCGCACGTCGTGTGTAAAGGCGATACGGACCGTGTAACTGCGAAGTAAGAAAAGCCGGGAGAGCGCGCTAAATAGAATAAGGATAAGAGCCAACACGAGGCAAACTTCTTAGCTGTTGATCGACGTTTCATTCGGCTCGTCGATCATTCCCTGCATAGACAGGTGTACGTCAATTTGGCAGCAACTTTATTAGTCGATTTGTAAAGGTTGCCTCTTTTATGAGTGGTTCATATATCAATCATATTTATCGCGTAGAACGACGGAATATAGAAATACGAAAAAAAACACGAAATAAATAAAAAAAAATTGTCAAAATAACTTGTCATGTAAAATGTAATGTGAGGATCTGCATTTAAATTTTAGTAAATTTGTTGCTATATTAATGTGACAAAAAACTGACTATTGCGCGATGTAAATTTGCTGATTAATTCAGAAGAGAGTACAGATATTGATATAATCATAAATGTAATTAAAAAAAAAAAAGTAGAGAGTTCCTAGATTATCAATTGCCTCCCGTTGTGACAATCATGAAAGTCTATCCAGGTCACGATTGATTCATTTTTTAATTCTCGTTTTTCGCGAGCAAATGTTATTTTTTTTCAATTAATGCGAATTAATTTTTGTCAGTTGATTAATCTCAATAGCCAACCAGCGTGGGTCTTTTTAGTCGAAAATATCTCAGTGATTGTGTATCATTTTGAAAGCCTTAATAAGCCTTATATAATTATCTATATATTATAGATATATTATTAATACATAATATATTAGTCATGTGACAGAAATATTTGTTTCCTTCACGCACGCTTGCTTAGATTTGATTTGTAATCTTGATACGAACAAAATGGTAAACAAAGTATTATGTGAAATGATTCGTTCTCGACAACACAATAACGCTATTCTCTCGCTTCGCGCATGTCGCTGAATACACATCTATTTTTCTTGCATTGTATTCGTCGGCTGAGCGACAATAATAAACATATCTCCTTAATCCTAGAACACCATATTTCTTTCCAATCCTGATTTCATCATCATACTAGATGTACTGCATCCAGCCACTTTGAACTATCAATATCTTCTTGAAAAGTGAATATTCTTTTTAATATATATTTAGTATGTATATATTTCTATTTAATATATATATATATATATGTATAATTATTTTATAATTATTATAATTATTATAATTTCATAATTATTATAATTCTTTTTAATATATATATGTATATATTTTTTTATTTAAACATCAAAGAAAGTTGATTTTGCAGAAAGGCCGAACAGATATCTTCTTAATCACAAAAAGGCTATTTGCTTTAACATTTGGTCTTTTTTGCAACACTGTACTGTAAAATCAATTGCCATTTGTTAAAGATGAAGGATGTAACTTCCCAGAAAAATACGGAACAACGGTTTAAAAAGAATATGTTGTCTCAACATGAAGAATGTTAACGTCAAGACTGATTTCAACGGTGTCTGTTGCATTTGCTAAACAGCAAGTGGGACTGCGCAGCATGGACAGTTGTAGAGAGGAAAGACACGGAAGTTTTTTTTCCTCTTCTTTAATCCCCCGAGTCCCTGCCTTTCATTATATATAAACAGCAGGCGTTTTAACAGTAGCATGAGTGTGCAACACGCAAGTGTGGTGTTCCAGGATTAAAGACGACCAGTATTGCTATTTGAGTGCTATCTTTCTTTTCGTGAGTCTAACGATTTCTCTGCGACAATCAAGCCACTAACAGTTACATAACAAGCTCTCAGTTGCTCGAACGTTTTCCAGTGTATTTTAATTATCTCTCAAGATATATAATTATACTTTGTTCCGAACAGTATTATTAATACATAATTTATGATTATTTATTATTACAGTTTTGAAGGTATGGAAAAATATTTATTTTTTAAATATTTTTTCGATTTTTTTCCAAGATTTGAAAATTCGTTTGGAAAAATTCATGCGTGTTTGGTTAGAACCTGTCACATGTGCTTCTTTCCGTAAAGAAGATAATTGCGTGCATTTAACCGAAGGCAAATGAACCCAGTAAGCAATTTGTTAGCAGTCTGACGACAGACTGAACATGACCTGTCGACGAATCCATAGTCATCTGTGTTTGCAATCTGCCGTTGTTCTGTCGATAGAGTTTACCAACAGAATCTGACAATAGATTGTATATGTGTCCTGTATATTTTTGGATTAATATTTTGCAATTTTATATCGATTATGTAACCAGTACAAAAGAATATTTTATACTGTAAAGATACTTATTAAAACCTAATACTATTCTGGTTCTTACATGTTTTTAGTTCATAATCTTTGATTTTAAAGTTTCTTTTTTCTTTTTATTTATGATGATGTTAAGTACAAGAGAAACAAAAAGCAAACCACATAATCAAATAAATTAGTAGTTTATTCTTCAAATAAAATAAAATGTTTTCTCTTAAAATATCTTTTAAGTAACAAAGACAGTAATTTTCCACAAAAAGAATTAATTTTCCAAAAAAATCGTTTTTCTCCTGTTTTTCCTAGCAATTTGAAAAAAACGAGCTTTTTTAAAACTATAATTATTATATTCTTCAATATGTGATAATTATTATCCTTGCCGAATTCTTCTTGGTTCAAATTAATTAGTAGTGATCAAATTTTTGCGAACCTGCGGTTTTATTTATTTCTTGTTCTTTCGTCTTCCAAATTTCGGTTATCGGTTCTTTGGCGGTGTCTTAAGCGTTGAGACGATACAGCTGCGTGAAATTTAGTTTTGTCTTCAAAATATACATTGAAATTTCCAGCTACAGCCTGTTGACGCCAGACGATGCGAACCCTCTCGCGAAGTCGCTCGTTTCGCGAGCGTCGTCGACGGCGATGACGACGATGACAGTCGCGACGGGAACACGTGGAACGTGCGCGGCACGTGGCAGGTAACGACGTTCGTTTCTCGTCTGATGATCACGTAATCTCAAATCGTTGGCTCTCGTTGCGTTGTGGGGTGGTGGCGGCGGCGGCGGCCGGACCTGTCGGAGGATGAGGCGGCGGTTGCGAGATGCCACCTAAACGTTCACGGTGCGCTAACTAATTGTGCTACTTGCCGGCAGAACGCGACCGAGGCTGCACGGCCGATCGGACAATTGCTCGATGAGAAAGGAGCGGCGAGGCGGTGGGGCGCGAGCCGGCACGGAGGAATTCTGGAAAGTGTGACGCGCGCGTATTTTTATAGTCACCTACCCCGGCTCCACGTACGTAAGTGTGGGCGAAAAGTGGCACAGAAGAGTGTTTCCCTAATGCACAGGACGTTGGCGATCGTTCTCGTAGCACAATACAGGAAAATATCATTCTGCAGCTAAGAAGTATACCTAAGCAAAAGGTATACTTCTTAGCTGCAGAAACTACACTCCGATTTCTTTCTAATTTGGCACAAATGTGAAAGTACAAAAAATATTTAGGTCATACTTCTTCACATTGGCCCACTTTGAGTTTCACGGGCAGTTTATAGCTTTTTAATGTTCTCACTCTTATCATCAACAAGTACAACAAAAATGCATAAGAAATTGAATGCAAGATATTATTAAATAATTTTAACAAAATCGGTATAGCTGAGACACGAACCATTCTAAATTTCTTTAGCCGAGATTTTAACTGAAATATTTCAAATCTGTGCTAAATTAGTCAAAAAATGGTTCGAATCTCGGTCAAACCGAAATCCGCCAATTTTAATTAAAATTTTAACAAAATCGGCGTAGCTAAAACACGAATTATTCTAAATTTCTTTAGCCAAGATTCCAAAATATTTTAAATGTGTGCTAAATTAGTCAAAAATAGTTCGAATCTCGGCTAAACCGAGAAATTTTTTGTATGAATAATTTTCTTTCAATTTTTTATATGTTTTGTTTAAACATTTTATTATTTATACAAATAATTTTACATATTTGACTTCATATTCATAACCAGCAGATCAAAAACGCCTATATCTTGTATTCAATTTTATTTCTTATTCATTTTTGTTGTACTTATTGACGATAGGAGTAAGAACATTAAAAAGCTAAAGCGGGGCAAAATGAAAAAATATGATCTAAATATTTTTTGTATTTCTACATTTGTGCCAAATTAGAAAGAAATCGGAGTGTAACTTTTGGTAGGTTTACTTGTAAGAAGAGCGATTACTCAGTTCACTTGTGTTCTTTCAAGTAATGATTATTTCTAACAAAGAATATCTTCTTCTGATAGTCTTAAAATATTCTCATCGTTTTAGAGAATTTTTCATTATCATGTACTTAGAGGAAAAAATGTATCCCCTTTGCAAGAATATTATGAAACTTTGTCGAAGAAAAAGTGGACCGGTCTCCACGTGGACAGTAAGCAAGCCGAATTCTTGTTTTAATTTAATATTCTTGATTGAAATACGAAACTTATTAAGATCCAGAATGTCTCTTGAATAATAATATTTTGAATATTATTGTTTATATTTCATATATCTTTTTGAATAAATTTCATTTACCTTTAGTTAAACGCACATAAATATCTTCTTTACGGAAAGAAGCAAATGTTACAGGTTCTAATCAAACACGCATGAATTTTTCCAAGCCAATTTTTCTACCCTTGGGAAAGAAACAAAAAACTCGCGGAAAAATTGAAAAAATCGTTTTGTTCCGTGCCTTCAAAACTACAGTTAAGCTCCGAATTAGAGTGCCGTTAAAGTATAGTTCGCTCGAAATTAAAGTTTGCGAAAATCCCATTTTTCCGATCGCTTGCGCCTCGGGAGCTATTGAAGCTTCGACATTCTCGTGGTGAGGAAAAATTGAGCTATAAATTTTACAGCGCTATATAATATCCTATAGCGCTATATAAATATTGACTGCGAATTAAGGTGACACTATATACGTGTCGTCGACTCTTAACCTGCGTAGCGCGTTACCGACTTTGGCAAAAATTGCACGTGCTTTTTCTCCTCTTCCTTTTCCTCCGTAATACATCTTGTCGAAAAAGTTACACCGTAACGCGTTCTCTCGACTTGTCGCCCGGCTGTGAAATATATTCCAAGCTCGCGAGAGAGCGAAAGTTGCTCGCCTTAGGGATCTGCCTCCTCCGGCGGATAGATTCGCGATTGAGCGAAGTCGCGTGATTAGACAGCTAATCGGGCGCGCGCGAAGGCTCTCCTTCGCGATAAGTTATACTCGTGTATAAAAGCGCAAAAGCTTGCAGTGTCTCGCAGTTTCTCGAGAGCTCGAGAGCGCAGGTGTTCGCCGAGAGGTCGCGCCATCCCTCTTTCTCCGAAAGAATAGACAAAAAAAAAGAAAAGACATCCCGTCGTTAGACACGGGAGACTAAGAGCAGCTTCTCTGCATGTTGAGTGCGAAATTAGGCAAATATCGACGACCCCCGGCTCTGTGGTACAACGGCCGTGGTTGCGCAAAAAGAATCCATTCTCCCTTCTGCGATATGGATCGACAACCCTTCGAAAAAAAGACACGCGCGCCCCCGATCCTCGTCCTTCAAGCTCCTTTCGCGCATATAAATCGCATCGCGCTCTCTCTCTTTCTCTCTGTCTTTCTCTTTTTCTCCTTCTCTTTTCCTTAATGCATTATCTCGTTATCGTAAATATTGAATGAAGGAAAACGGCACAGGGAAGCATATCATTTATAAACGATAGAGAAACAGGACAGTGTAGGAGAGAGAAGAGAGATCGAGCGGTATAACGGACGATAATTAAGCTCAAAAGATTTTGCATTTATCCTCCCTTTTTCTCTCTCTCTCGTCAGTCATATCTAGAATCGCGCGGAGCGACGTTTCAGCGTCACGTCGCTCGGAAGTAATTAATTTCTGCAATAATTATGGAAATATCATTGTCGTGTTTTGCGCATTTTTACCGAGCTACCTCGTTAGCGGAATGTACCAACGGACGCGGACGCTGTGCGCAAGTTTTCTTTGGAGTTGTTTGTCGCTTTCTATTTCTCCCTCTCTCTCTCTCTTCCTCTCTTTTTATCTCTCTATTCAGTTCGGTATTATGTATTTATATACCTTTCCCCGATCTCTTTCTTTCTCTCTCACGTGGCGCGGCGCTCCCTCTTCCCTCCGCATTTACCTGAATTATTTTTCCGCCGTCCTTTGACAAAGATGTGTGAACGAGCGCGCCCTGTTTGATTTTTATGCGAATCACGTATCACGCGTTCGCGAGCCGGCCCGCGAATTATTTACGACGCGGAGCGTCGTTTCCGCGCGGCATCCTCTCCCCTTCAGTCGGCGGAACATCCCGGCGATTCTCGAAGGAGAGCGGGATGAGTTTACCGGAATGTATTCCGCTCGGAAACGCTAAACAGAAATGATCCGCGTAAAACCTGTACTCCGACAGAGAGTACTCGGTGATCACGAAATCGAATTTACACGAACGGACGGGGAACGGGGAGGAGGAGAAGGAAAAAGAGCAGGTGAAAGTTAAAGCTTAATCTACGCGTTCTTTACTTCCTCTTTCCTGTTTCTTTCTCCTTATCTCTCTCTGACTCAAACTTTAAGCCTTAAGCGAGAAATAGAGAGAGAATAAGAAACGACAAGTTTGCTAAGAGTTACATTTAGATATTTACTCTTAGATACACTTAGATTACACTAGATTATTAGATTATACTAAAAATACACTTAGATACATTTTGCCTGATACATATATTATTTGGAGCAAATTTTGATAATTCTTTTTGTATTTTTATTTCATCGCTTTCTATGTGATGCAAATATGCCACGTGAACTCTTAAAAGGGATGTAATATTATATTTTAATGCTCCTCTCATGTTATCCGACATCAACGTAACTCTGCTGGAAAATACAAGTTTTCACTATGTTTATTATTTGCATATGCTTTGTTTATTATTGTCGTGTTGGCTTCTTCAGACGCTTTTTGTTCCCCGGCATTTTTTCAGGCGTTTATGATACTTTGTTTAAAATGCGATGCAACTCAGTCGTACGATACTTTGTTCAAAACGTACGTTAATGTAATGTCGCGCTCACAGTTATAAAAAAAAGTGCGCGACACGCGAGAGTGCTAGAATAAATGGCGAGAAGTGTAAACCCATCTTCTCCCAACGCCAACGGTGTCGCCCGTCAATGAGTGAGAGAGAGCCGGGCGATCAGTCAAAACATTCGGAACCTTCAAAGCGACAAATTTATCTTTGTGCCTCGTGGACTTTTCCGGATGTTTCCATTCAGTTCCGGGCCGGTGAGCGACACGCACAACACCACCTGTGTCGGTACGTCGTCTATTGTTGCTCTGTACAATCAAAACACTCGCGGTCTCCAAGGCGCGGTCAAATTTGCCTTTGTGTGTGTGTGTATGTGTGTGTGTGTGTACGTCTCGCGAATTTCTCCGGATCTTTCCATTCAGTCCCGGGCCGGCAATTGGTGCGCATACCACGCGAATCGGTGTGCGTTACCTATTGTTCCTCTCGAGTGATTAAACTATTTCGTCCGCCTTTTTGAGGTACTTAATTAGACTCGTCGGCAACGCGTTATTTAAGCCCTTTGAGCCATAGCGGGAGACATTCTTTTCTTCATCACTTTTCTTCATTTCTAGTGATTTTAAGTAACTTATCGGCAGATATAGTTCGATTATATTGTCACTATAGACTCTTGCATATAAAAATAAAGAACTCAAAATAAGTAAAGAATAAAAAAAAATTTGAATTTTTTTTTGTTAAATTATTGCAAGCAGATAAGAGTAAAAAAAGGCACTTTCTTTAGACGAAAATCATTTTAGGGCTAATTATTAAGAATTATTAAGAATCGACACGTTGAAACATTAACAGTCTATTGAGGACAATTAACAATATTTTACACTTTTTTGTCAAAATTTTCTGTAAGTTTCATTTTTACAACAATTTTTACAATTGAAACATTACTCATATATTTGCTGCGACTTTCTTGTCAACACAAATATTTTTCTCGAGGAAATATTATTTTTAAATAATGCTAAAAGCGAGCGTAATTTCGAAAACTTTTGTTCGCCATATTAAACTCATTATTTTGAATTTTAACTTCTTGCTCTCTTTGTGATTAGCGACCTCGAAATCTCTCATGTGCTAAATTTGAAGAAACTTTACTGAGAATTAGAATGTATGGCTCGAAGAGTTAACACGTGTACTCTCGGTTGAATCGTGTCTACGCGAGTGTCAGTGTCAGTGCCACGACGCAGCAGCAGTCAGGATGTTGGCTCCAGAAGCCAGGACAGAGGATGCAGGACGTCGCGAGCAGCGATACATCATATATTTCCAAGGTATGCCAAATTATTTATTATGTAGAAAGTATTCGTCTTTAACGGATCATTGACGAATTTATCGCGAATAAACACCCGAGTCGAAATTTAAGCCGGCTTTCACAGTTTGTCATCATACGACGCACAATTATAGTTTCATTGATTTCCGATTAATCGTCAATCTGTACTCGTCACATTATTTCATACAAGAAATGCATATTGATTTGAACAGCCGTATGACGGCTGAATACGAATCAGTTTAACAATTAATTATGTTTTCACTTAGAGATCTTGAATAATCAATAACTATGAATACCGGCTTTAAAATATAATGTAAATCTCGCAAGTGCTGATTTTTATGTCTAATAATGCTTTTTTGGACGCGAGTCCTATCTTGTTGACATCAGCCAACACCTGTTTTTGCTTGGCCTTTGTTATCGTACCGAATCTAAAATTAAATCGCTATTTAACAGCAAACAGCATCATTGGACACATAATTATTATTTTTGCCTTTTCAGCTTCATATCAGCTCTTTTGAGAGCTAAAAATCTCATCGAGGCTTCCATAAAAAAAAAAAGTTAGGAAGAGATGAGATTAACGTTTGTTCTTTTTACCAACATTGATCCTTATTAAATAATCTACTATGTTTGTGCTTATCTATTTAAATTTCGTTCTCGCGTACAACCACACTTCACCAATTGCTGATCGCATATGTTTATCTGCCCATTAATATTATTAACGTGTGATAACATCATGTTTACTTATTATCGTATGTTTTTGTGTCGAGCAAATAACGAGCGACAATTGATTGTGGCAGTTTATTCTCAGTTCGTGAAAAAACATATTTTTGGAGACTCCGTGAGTTTTGCTTATGGATGGAACACACGTACGCTGCCATGAAGTAAAAATATTAATGCTTGGGTATTAATAACATTAATAACCCAGTGAGAAATGACTTACCGATAGACGTCAAAAAGACGTCGATCGGTAAGTCATTTCTCACTGGGAACAATTTAATTCTCGATATTCTTATCGTTTTGGTTTTTATATACGAATACTGAAACTTTTAACTTTACACTTTATATTGAAAGTTTAAATATTTGCATTTAAAAAAGAAGATGCTGAAGTCGATGACGAACTCGAACAATGTCGATAATGCAGAGACGATCGTCACTAATATAATTATGTTATCCTTTTCGTATTTCTTGTATATACAGAACTTACATGAATATGTGCTTTGTTTTACCATATTCAACGGAAAACCTAATCATATATATGTAGAAATCTTTCTGCAAACTTTTTCGATATTCTTAAGTTTCCAAATGCAAAGGTAGAGCAATGTTCTTCAAAATTTTTCTGTTTGGAGCATCTACACTTTGTACAAGCTGTGGAACTTTTGGATTAGACAAATATTGCGCTAATTGACAGCTTGAGATTTTACATAAAAAATTTTTTGTTCGTTTTTGTCACATATCGAGCAATGCTCCTATTTATTTTTGCACGTACTTTCATTGTGTAAAAGCATTTGTAATTCTGTGTAACCAATACAACGTAAACTTTGCAGAAAAATGTCAGTGTTCTGTCGGGAAAGTTTTCAGCTTCAGCATCTCCTTAAGGACCAAAACAATAAAAATAGAGTTAAATGACAATGTTATTATGTTGAGGTATTTTCACTTAAGAAGTCATATCATCTTGAAGCGCTAAAAAAAAACATTACTCTCTTCCATCGCTAACAGTTACAGCTCGTCAAAGAGAGAGCCGGGCGTTACACAGTCAAAACATTCGGGACTTTCAAAGCAATCAAATTTACTTGTGGACTTTTCCGGATCAGAGATCACTAATTTTTTTCCAACGTCAAATAACGGCTTAAAATATAAAAAAATAGCCGAGTTATAAAATATCCCGCGACGTTCTTTTGTTTAAACGCGCGAGATAGCGTATACGATATTTTGAAAGTCAATTGTCCGATTAACTTCTGATTTGCCGCACATATTCTTAACAAGATTACCTGCACTGTAAGAACTAATGTGTTAAATTTAACATTTCATGTGTCCTAAATCATCCATTTATGTGTCTCATTTATGTGTAAATTTAACACATCAGTTTTTATAGTGTAGCATACGCACACACAACGCAGGGTTTTTGAGATATAATTAACTATTTTCTATAATAAACGTTTAAAATTAAATTTTTGAGCAAAAATCGAATTTTTGCCCTCAATTTGCTCCAACTTCCACAATTTTTCATTTTTCTCGAAACTCCTACGCGGCCCGCAGTGTAAGAATGAAATTCTATTCAAATATATTAAAGTAATCGAATATTAAATAACTAAAGTCAAATGTTAAACAATTAAAATCGAATATTAAATAATTCTCGAACGAGTGTTTCTTCGATCTTTAAGAAAGACGGCAGTAAAAATACCATCTGCAGCATCAAGGTAAGTCAATAATTTGTATATCTCGAGATTCTTCATTGACTCTTCAAGTTCGACGGAATTTGCAGGCTCAATGTAGAATCAAAGTTTCGACTCGGGTAAATGCTCTCAGTAAGCCGTTCTTTAAGTCTCCATATAGAGAAAACGGTAATAAGTTACGACCTGATAGAATGATAAGTATAGAATGATAAGTTACGATCTACAACATAAAAGCATATATACTGCAGTAAACTAAATAACTTACTTCAAATGTTTCATAAGTTTATATATCCGCAAACTTACCATTTTCGGCATAAGTATTGAAATTTATTCAAAAGACATCCTAAATTCTAGTAATTTTAGCATTTCAATCAAGAATCTGAAAAATATTCGATTTACTTACTACATAGAGTCGAACCAAAATTACTTTCTCTTTGATAAAATTTTATAATATTCGCGTAAAGAGGAGAAATGCTTCTTTTGAGCACGATAATGAGCTTTCTTCAAACTTGTGATGAGTATATTTGAAGACTATTTATTAAGAAAAGATACTTTATTGAAGATAATCATTATTTAAATGAAAAGCAAATCGCTTTTCTTAGCAGTAGAATAATATTTTTTTGTGTGCAGCATTAGAGGAGCACAATAGTCTGTATAAACGCTATATCTCGAGATTCTTCACAGGCCTACAAGACCAGTCCGACAATATTTGCAGGCTTAGCGTAGAATCTAAATTTCGACTCGGACTATGTCTATTTGAGCTCCTTTCTCCTCAAATAGACTTTCATGATTATCTCGACGTGTGACGATCGCGATAATGAAAAGTCTACAATCTTTTTCAATTACATTTATAATCCAAATATACCGTATTGAATGAATCGTTAAATTTACGCAGTAATGCAAATTTTTTGTTGTATTGCAGCAACTTTTGTTGTATGCAGCAACAAGTTTACTAAAAGTTATACTGTACTAAAGTTACAGTGTACTCAAAGTTATATGTGAGACAATCTATGAAGTAGAAAGTAGAAGTTTTACAATTCTTTTAGTTATATAGATGAAACAAATATATATATATCGAATTGATCGTTAAATTTACATATCGTATAATAACGTAAATTGTTCATTATGTTGACGCAATACGATATTTACTAAAAGTTAAATTTAGATCTTCGTATTGCATTTACTCGTATTGTATTGAATTTCGTGCGACATATTGTTTGCAGTAAATTGTGGTGAGCTTTTCGCGGACAGAATTTTATGATAAAAGTTACTAGACAGGACTCTGTAGATCGACATTTCTGCAGTAATTTATTAGCTTTTCATTTGTTATTTATATTTCAGAGACTGAAATGCGCTATTAAAACATTTGCTGCTTCTAGCGACATTCACTATGTTGCTTAGCAAGATGACCTCACTGACAGTTTATTATCAAAGACATAGTAAATTTGAAAAGAGTTTCAAATTTACTATGTCTTTGGTAAAACACTATTCCCTCTGAGTTTTATATTTCTTTCGTATTTCTATTTCGCCACTCTAGACGATAAACATGAGTACCGTATAAGTCACTCATAAGAGATGGAACTTTGATAAATCGGGTAATAAAGTTCGCGTACACCTGTCTGTCTGTTCCTCTGCCGACGGCGGGATTCGGATCGGCAACGCTCGCGATACACGGACTGAAATGTCAGAGGCGCGTTTCTTGCGTGCTCGCGTCAGTCATTCACGCAGTTTGCCAGCGAGAACGGTTTATCGTTTTGTGCAAATAGCGAATAATAATAAATGTAATTACAGCTTGTTAATCAACGACAGTTAAACACGGTTTGCGTAATGCGGCAACAGCCGTGCGGATCAGAAATCCGTGGAGGGCGCCAGCGCGATTTCATTTATTCCATCTCAAGTCTCGTGCGCGCGTGTATACGTTTACCTAGAAAATAATTTACTCCCCGTCGACGTGTGTCCGCTAAAGGTCTGTAATTAGCATTCTGATGTCTCTTTCTCTCGGAATATCGTCGCGCTGGGAATTACATGTGTCCCGCGGATACTTTCCTGCGATATTTCGACTGCACACACAACCGGACGATATTTCGCGTGCGAGTAAAACGAATATCGACGGACGTGGACGAGCAGGAGAAGAAGGAGGAGGAGGAGGAGGAGGAGGTGATGGCGGCCGGCGGCCTCCTGTTGCGATTGTAATTGTCAATGGTTTTGTTCGATCGAGTTTGACGAGAGGTTACGTTGTACTGTACCGTTCTCTACAGGGCGCTCCAAAGCACGCAAGCCGGCGAGTGACGTGACTGCATGTGAAACTGTGTAAACTAGATTTCTGTCGTACGAGCAACTTCGTTTCCGTGGGAATCGATTTTGCAAATTGGAAAATTGATATAGTTTCGCTGCTCTCCGGGCTTCTGCGATTTTCAACAACCTCGCGTCATATGCAGGCAATTGGAACTGGTCTAAGATACGTAGAGAATCGTCCGTGAAATGCCAGAGAAGAGAGAAAGTGTGAGAGGAACAGAGACAAAGAGAGAGGTAAATAGAGAAAGAGAGAGAGAGAGAGCACTTTCATTTTTTTCTGCATAACAGAGGACGTTATATATTTAATATGCGAGATATAAAAATTGAGATCTCTTTTGTGCGACGCAAAAACGCGGAATTACTAAAAAAAGAACGAGCGCGCAAAAGAATGAATAAAATAGCGGCGACGAATGCAAATTTATTCGCGTGTGTGCAAAAACTGCGCGCGCGCGAAACGCGGGATTAATGCGAGACATACATACGTGTACGTATGCGTCTCGCCGGCGGCATACGAAGAGAATAGCAATTATGGCCGGTAACTTCGCGAGAAATTTCGCCATAATACAATTCGGACATGATCTGTTGGGCATGAAACCAAATTCAAAAGCCGCAGCGGTCTCACCCTCCTCGGTCCGCCGACTCGATCTTGCTTTTCCCTCTCCCGCCTTCTGTCTTTCTCTCTTCTACCGGTGTCTAGATTTCCTCTGTTACGCACTTAATGAACCGTTCACGCTCCTTCTTGCCGGAGGAAGTATCGATCTTAAAACTAGCGAAGCTCGATCAAACATAATTCGGTATAACGGGTTACAACTACTGCTTCTACAGTGTGTTCCAAATTACTCTTCTCACGGCGTTCTCGTCGAAAGTATAAAAAACATGGAATTCCCATATCCTCCCTCCTCACATAGAAACTTTTTTTTATATAATTTTGATGTCTCTTTCTCGGTTTCTGATGGCTGGAGAGAACACTATAGTTTTCTTTTAGAAAGAAAAATAGAAATTCTTTTCGATTTTATCATGTATATACCTTTAGTGGAACGTTCAGAAATAGTAAAGTTTATATTTTGCTAAGGAATAAAGAAAATTTTGCTCGAAATATAGCAGATTTCTAGAAACGCTAGAAACAAGTATTTAAATTTTCTAAAATATGACCAGAATATATAAAATAAAAAAAAGACAGTGAATCTCCGTTCCCAAAATATAAGTAGCACACAAAAATAAAAGGATAGTGATTTATTGCAGCACGTTAGTCTATTTCTCGGTTACAAAATCCTATAATTTAATAATCTAATAATTTTTGCTACAAAATTTTTTCTGTGTAGAATGTCCAAGTCTGACCCAAAAATGTTATTCAATTACGATATCAAATTGAAATCCTATTCTTACTCCAAATATGGATTTTCTGTCTAGAATCATAACACAGGAATACCATAGAAACTCGTGCTTGTTTTTTAGTTGATTGTTTAACGTCGGTATACTTTTATGGTATTGAGCATGGCGTTCCATTTGGACTTTTATGATATCACAAACAGAGAAACCCATTTTTATACCAACTATTGTATTCAACAAAATAAAAACTAAATATTTTAAAACATTTTGAAGGTTTTACTAAACAATAAAGTTACCTAGCAAATCAACACATCCAATATTTTGTTCAATTCTAATGTAAAATGAAAACCGGAAAGAATATTGAAAAAATTTTGAAGTACTAAAATTTTAAATAGAACACTTCGCGTAGAAAATTTTCTGGGATTTAATTAGAATTCGATTTCGATTTCTGAAAAGGTTATGATGGGTTCTGAGCAAGTAATTTGCTCACACAATCTCTCTTTTCTTGAACTAAATTATAAATATCTTAAGTAAAATAAAATATTATATATATATATATATTTTTTTTTTTTTTTACTTCAAACATGAAACTTCAATATCACGTTAAACATTCAAATGTACTGTAATTATTTATGATTAATAGTCAGTAAATTATAAAAATAGTCGTGCGACAGTAAAAAGAATTGTAAAAAGAACAAACCTTTTATATTTCTATAAATCATAATTATGAAAGTATTAATTATTATTCTGTTATTCTCTGTGTCTTCTCACTTCTTTGCACTCTTTCGACGAACCTTTACTTTACTTTTGGTTTTCCCACTTACAATTTCTCGTTTTGATCGAGATTCGAACCATTTTTGACTAATTTAGCACAGATTTGAAATATTTCGGTTGGAATCTCGGCTAAAGAATGGTTCGTGATTCAGCTATGCCAATTTTGTTAAAATTATTTAACTATATCTTGTGTTCAATTTTATTTTTTATGCATTTTTGTTGTACTTGATGATGATAGGAGTGAGAATATTAAAAAGCTATAAACTGCCCGTGAAACTCAAAGTAGATCAAAATGAAAAAATATGACCTAAATATATTTTGTACTTCTACATTTAGAAGTACTCTCTGCCGAATTAGAAAGAAATCGGAGTGTAACTTTTGGGTAGGTTTACTTGTTAAAATCGCATCTCTAATTATTTGGGAAATTGAGGTCAATCCCGATTAGAGATCCCAGGAAGTGTTCTACATTTGAGGTGATATTTCCAATATTGGTATTGCAATACGATGCACACCTATTTGCAGCGAATGCGGATAATCTGATCGGAAGTTACACTATACTTGGAAACGTTGGGGAAATTGCCACACAGGACCGGCACCCATAATTATTTTCGGGATTCGGACTGAATTGCAATTAGATCCCAAGAAATTTTCTATGCGGGATCAAGTTTACCCCCTAACGAAATAATCTGTTGGCTCTCGCGGGCAAGAGCTCTTCCGCGTAAGCACCAATTAATCGTTCAGTTTATAGTTCGGTTTAGTTTATCGAGTTGAGTTTATCTTGCGCAGGCTACATCAGAATTATCGGAGGTCTCGTTTGTATCCCGCCGCGCGCTCGGCAGGGTCCGCGCGAGCGTTATAATCATTCCGCCATTTCGAAAATAAGGGGAGCATAAAGCGGCGCCAAGAGTGAGCAGGTGGATGGGCGGGCGATGAAAGAGAGAAGACTTTACTTAAGAGGTTTCAGGGGAGAGCCCGGTAAAATTAAGTAAAATTTGGGTGTCGTAAAAAATTGTAAATTAATAGGAGTATGAATATTTTGTCATGTATGTCTAAGAATATATGTAGGCTTAAGGCTCCTGGCTTCTCGCATCGTCTATCTCTTTTTCATGACGTTGGAAGTGAGAAAATACATGCTAAAAATTCTCCCCGTGAACCTATAACTATAATCTTAATAAATAAAAAAATGTAGTGTTACTGATATTTCAGATCATTCCTGTTGAAACCAGAATGATTACTGTTGAAGCATAATTCCTTTGCAGAACAAAATTGAAGTGAACATAGTGATGTTAATATTTACCACAAAATATAACTCTTTTACATTGAGATATTGTTAATAGACATACATAACAAAAAATTCGCTTTAATAATCAATAATTTGCCGTAAATTAACGTGACAATTCATCTTCTTAACTTATTTCTTTACACTCAGGTTAATTTAGAATAAATTATTTGAATTTGGTTATTAAAGCAAAAGGAGAATGCAGGGAATATCTTACAAATTTGTTTAATCAATTGCAAATGTTACTTTATGGATATATATTTTTATTTCAGCGTGTTTCGTAAGAATTTCTAGCATGAATTTTTTCATTTCTAACGTTATTAAAAGAGATAGACAATGCGAGGAGCCAAGAGCCTTAAAAAGATTAGAATTTATGTTGAATATCACTGTATCCATTTCAATTCTGTTCTGCAAAAGAGTCACGCTTCAACGATAACCATCCTGACATTAGCACAAGAATGCTCCGAAATCAGTATTAATAAAATTGTTTTATTTAACTGTTGTATAGATTATGATTATACAGAGTTGTCGGTTCACAGAAGCTTTTCGCAAATTTCAAAACCACTTTTAATTTATTTATTTTATATGTTGGAATTTCTCAGTAAAAAGATTAAATTTGATCTTTTGTAACTCACATTTTGTAAAATATTGTTTTCTCTTCCTCCCCATGAACCTATAACTATATTCTTAATGAATAAAAAACAATGTAGTGTTATTGATATTTCAGATTATTTCTGTTAAAATCAGAATGATTACCGTTAAAGCATGATTACTCAATAGAACAGAATTGCAGTGATGTTAATATTCATCACAAAATATAACTCTTTTACATCGAGATATTGTTAATAGACATACATAACGAAAAACCCCCTATTAATTGACAACTAACCTAACCCGACTGCTCCAATTTTATCTAATTTTTAGTCCTGTCAGGGTCCTGTAATCCCTTAACGAGAGAAAGAGAAAGGGTGTCGTACAAATTGGCAGCCGCGGAAAAAGAAGCGCGGAACGATCGTTTGGTGGTCGGGTCGACGGAAGGAAGGGGGTGAAAGCTCGCGTCGGTCTCCCCTTCGCTCTTCAATCAACTTAATAAATTCCGAGTACGTCTTGTCGCCGACATTCTTCGGCGCGTTAATAAAGTTGGAAGAAATTTCTCGTTTATTACCGCCTCGACCACGAAGAAGAAGAAGAAGAAGACGACGACGACGCCCGTAACGCGGTCAGCCTGCGCGTCGACTCGCGCGGAATATTCTCACGCGAATCAACGCGAAGGAGGAATAAAACTGCATTCTCGATGCATTTAATCGCGTATGTGCGTGCACGTGACCTCTGACACGGAAAAGGAAGTCTCGTAAGTGTTCGTGTAAATTAACACGTCGGCTGCGGACGAGCAGGTTGAATACGACTCGCGCACCAGAGTCTGCCACAGTTCGTTTTCCGCGACGCTTCCGCGGAGCGTTTTAATCTGCGCGCCGACGGCTGCTTCAAATCGCAATTTTGCGCGGGTAAATACACGAGGGGAACAGCAGGAGGCGAGAGAACGCGCGAAGAATAAGAATGCCGCCGCGCGAAATATATTGTCGCGATCACGCCGCATCTTTGCGATCCTGAACGCGATGAGAGCCGTGGTTTAGGTACTCTCTCCATTCCCCCATCTTTCTCTCTTCAAGAAATCTCTTAGATTCTAGTGTTGTTGTGAAATACCTTGACACCGGATATACGAAACGCAAGGATGCGAAATGAACTTGGTTTCTATTCGTTGCTGTTGGGGCGCGAGACTAAACTGACACGGCTAAACATGTCATATGATTTACAGGGTATTCCAGGATATTCCAGAACAACCTCCAAGGCTCTCGTGGAAGCATAGTACGGATTGAATTGAACATAAAAGTCCCATATCGTTTTGTGAAATTCGCAATAATTTTATCAAGATATTAATTAAAGAAAATTTGTGAATAATTACGCGAGGTATGGTAGACCTCAGGTTATGGCGGGCATTAATACATAGAAGAAGGTTGTTACTATCATATGTTTATACAGTCAGTCACAATTAGTTGCCTGAGAAGTTGTAACTTCGAAAATTTAAGATATATTGCATTTAGCTTTGGTTTCTCCTAGACTAGGTCTTTGCTTCAATTTATCTTATTTAATTTATTCTATATTATTAAGGTTATACTCTCACTTTCCGCAATACATATAAACATTGTGTATTCCGATAAAATAACTTTGTTATAGCCATTACTTCTTGCTATAAAAAATATGACTTTTTTGTGTATTTTCTTTTAGTAGCGCTGGAGGAGACCTGGCCCCATGGCGCCTAATAAATGATGCTTCTCCCTCCCTCCCTCCCTCCCTCTCTCTCTCTCTCTCTCTCTCTCTCTCTCTCTCTCTCTCTCGTCAAGATATTCACTTTTCACTAGACTTCTCTTACTCTTCGCGAGAAGAGGCCATTTCGTGCCATTGCTAAATTCCAAAGAGGTCTTTCCGCGGGAAAGCGAAAGAGGCACGGACGGACACCTGGCGACGGGCACGCGTCAGCGAAGACCCAAATGGCATCGTCCGGGATGACACTTGACCTTAATAAGCCTTCGATCGCCGCAAATGCAAAATGCTGCACCGCCAGCACCGCCATTCCCTTTTATTCCTCTCGCTCTCTTTCTCCCTCTCCCTTTTTTTCTCTTGGTCGGCCCACAAAGTGTCGACGAGTGGCCGACAGGCTCGATCGGCTCTTGCCGATACATTGTTTCGAGTTTTCGCCCTTCCTACGTGAGCACACTTCGAGGCAGATCACGGAAGAGCGGAAACATCGGAACCATCTCTCTCCTCCTCCCCTGCCCCCGTCATCCCGGAACTGCGCGACGCGACGCCGTGAAAAATAATTGACGAGCGAAAGGGCGGCACGTGGTCGGTGCGCGATAGCGCCCGTTGAAAACACACGTAAACTTATTTCCGTTATTGGCGCGGAAAACTGTCTCGTCGGGGAAACCATCGTTCCCTTTTCCGGTTCAATGGCTCACTTTGTCAAGGTCCGACTCCGTGCTGGCTCGCTCTCGGCTCAATTGAGCGCCTATTTAACGCTCAATCAGACAACTCTCTCGGACAACTCCTTTTGAAACGACGGTTTCTTCTTGCACAGTTACGTCACTCGGACAGACTCGGGGCAGAGGCGCGCTATTTTTTCTCCGGCGCAACTACCTTTTCAGGGAGGCGATGTAGGAGTCCCTTTGTCGCGCGAGACTCTACCGTCTCGCGCGAGATTGTTGTGTTTAGCGGTACGAGATCTTTGGGGAGAACCTCCGTGGACTTCCGTGAATTCCTCGTTTATTTATCGCCGACGTGGCACCAAATGAATGGAGGAGGCGAGATAGGAAGGAGAGGAGAGAGACAGAGAAAGAGAGACAGAAAGAAAGAGAGAGAGAGAGAGAGAG
>NW_022639460.1:1542611-1564866 GCF_010583005.1 Odontomachus brunneus | reverse complement strand
AGAGAGAGAGAGAGAGAGAGAGAGAGAGAGAGAGAGAGAGAGAGAGAGAGAGAGAGAGAGAGAGAGAGAGAGAGAGGAAGGGAAAGGGCAAAAAAGCAAAGGCAGAAAGGGAGCGCACGGTCGCTCGCAATCTTCGTGATAATTGTACGTCTATCCTGAATTCGCTCGTCCGTCCCTCCCTCCGTTTCGTCAAGCCCCAGGGCTAAACCCTTTTTCGATTCTCGATGCCACCTATCCACCACCTCCGACACATTCTCGGCCGCTATCGGCGCCGAGGTCAAAGGCGCGCCCCGCTAACTGTCGGCTGAATAGCCGGTGAACGTTAACTGCGCCCGGACGGACAGTCGCAAGATTTTTCATCGGAAAGCGATTTATCTCGGTCTACTCTTCCTCTTTTTCCTCCTCCTCCTCTCTCTCTCTCTCTCTCTCTCTCTCTCTCTCTCTCTCCTTCCTCTTTCTCTCACGTAGGGACCGTCGAATGATGCGCAACCCGATCGCAGATTCGGCGTTAATTGGAATCCAAGTGCGCGACGCGATCGCAGGGGAGGGAGGAGAACGTCCGAATAATCACCACCGCGGGGCTTTTACTCCAAGTCTCCGCGTTTCGTGCTTCGCATCGCGTCGCATCGATCTCGACGAGTACGTCGATTCGCGCGTGTTACATGGCGAATCTGTGCACCCCGCTTTTCTCCGTCTCTTCTTTCTCGGAGGCAGAATTTTCGGTGTGTTTGCGCGTTGTTCGTTCGTGTGTGCGGTAAGAAGACACGAGTCGCGCACACCAAGACCCGCGGCTGCCAACAATGCTCGACGCTAATTCATGACATGGCGCGACGTCTAGATGCTCTACGCCAATGTTTAGGAGTTGACTCCTTCCTCCCCCCGTCCCTCTATTACTCCTATCCTCCCTCCTACCTCATCCCTTTCTCTCTCTCTCTGTCTCTCTCTCTCTCTCTCTCTCTCTCTCTCTTTCTCGACTTCCGTGGGTCGGCGAGAGGGAGGACGACAGGGGCTGTGAATCAATACAAGGGCCACCACCGACCCTGCCAGCCAGCCAGCCAGCCTGCCTGCCTGCTTCTCTCCTCCGCCGACCCCCTCGCAAGCCCCTTTTACCACTACCTTCTCTCCACCACGACAACGTTTGTCCCCTTCTGCTCTCCTTCTGCAAGATGATACCGGCTATTCTGTAGATTCCGTCCCCTTCCCCTACGGGAAGATCGATCACCCCTTCTCCCCCTGCTCCTCCTTCTCCTCCCTTCCTACTCATGGTTCTCTTCCGCCCTTACTTCAACCTCCTCTGCGCGCAGAGGCGATGGAAGTCGAGGCCGTCGCGTGGGACGTACGATTGCGATTATATGTGATTAATTTCCCGCCGCACCTCGCGCCATTGATCGACCGATCGCCGAATTTCGACGAGGAAGTCTCGCGAGGGCGCGTGAACGGCGTGGCGCCGCGGGGATGGCGAGTCCCGTCTGTGAGGGTCGCGCGATCAAAAATTGAGAGGAGATAGGCCGCGTACGAAGACTGTCTCTCTTGATCTCTCTCAGTCTTCCTCCCGGTCTACCTCTGTGTCTTGAAGATGGTGGGAACGGCTGTTATGGAAATCCCGTGGGATAACTCGCCGTGGCGGGATAGACGAAAGATTGTTCCGAATGGAAATGGCAAGGTACACACGGGATTTGTTCCGCGTCGGGAGTTATGAGGAGAGTAAACTTCGTCGTCGGGCCAGCCATTAAGCGCGAAGTTGTATTTAGGCACGAGAGATGCCCGGAAACGGCGAATATTACTTCGCTTCGTATATAACACAGTCAGCGCTATATTTAAGTAACCCTTATTATATAAATACAACAGACGTCACTGGATTATATTCGCGGATGTTTACGCACGTACACACACACATGCACACAGACACTTGCGCGCTCTTTGTTAGGAGAGACAGAGAATCTCCGATGGAGAAGTGGAACTAAAATTAAAATGCGCCTCGTTGTACGGATATAGAAAAGATCGTGCTCGTGGAATCCATACGCTCTCGGTTTTTTGAAGTGCAGTTTCGCTCGAAAAGTAGAATAACAGCGCAGTCATTCGAATTCGAGCGATTTTTCACTCACATAGGGAGTGAATCTCTCTGAATCATTGAGTCAGTGTTCTTACTCGAAAGCGAAGGGAGAATCTGTTGTGTTCTATTTTCACGAGAACAAATCCGCTGTAATCGCGAGTGAAGTATTCGGCCATTCTCAGCTTGAATGGAACGTTTAGAGCGACGTTCATAGCCGGATCTTATATTTAAAGTCGTCTCTTAAGCTTATTCTCAGATGCTCATATAGTAAGTTCCTCGCTTTAGATCATTGAGTGGATTTTCACTCGGAATCAAAGGGTGGATCTGGTGTATTCTATCGCCACAGGAACGATTCATTCTAATCGAGTGGAACATACACTCGTATGAAGCCACCTTAAGCTCGAATGAAACACTTGGAGCGATATTCATAGTTCAGATCTTATTTTTAAGATCGCCTTCAATTTATCCTCAGATGCTCATACAAAGTAAGCTCTCCACTCTGAATCGTCGAGTGAATATGTTTAGTCAAAACCAAAGGGTGAATCTGATGTGTTCTATCGTTCCAGAGACAGATTCGCTCCAATTGATTGAAATGTTCGCTTGTATAAAGACAGAGTCCATTCTAAGCTTGAATAAAACGCTTATGTCCATTTCTACCAGACTTTGGTTAACTCAACCGACTGATCATTCCAACGGTATTGATCAATCGCATTTTTCTTTAGTCAGAATTGCGATTCATAGTCAGATGCGATTAGTCAATTGGAACAACTAGCTGGTTAAGTTAACCAAAGTTGATGGAAACGGACATTAGAGTAATATTAGTCCATAGTTGGACTTTATATTTAAGATATCCGATTAAATTTTATCGATCATAATGACATTTCATTAGATAAACTAATGAAAAAATTGTAAGAGTCAGAGAGAAAAGTATACCGGAAGCCGTAGTTTGCTGGGCCGGGGGACTCGAACCCAGGTTTTTCGCTTGCCGGGCGACTGTTCTAAACCACTCCTAAGCTATCCAGGCTTCCGCTCCAACACACTCTCTTGTCTTCTTATATTGATATTATTGTCAAGATGCCGCGTGTTACTTCAATTCGGTTTACATCCTACAAAATAATGAACCGATATTTCTCATCAGATGTTTCCTGATCGGATACAATTCATCAGCATTTTGATTGGAAATATTTGTTAATTTTTTATCGGATAATTTCTTTCAGTGTAGATATTTAGTCAATTCAAGTTCCTTTTTTTCCGTGTGTAGCGATAGATAGAGAATACATGGAATAAGATTTCACTTCAATTCAGGGGAGGAATTCGGAGAGTAGATACCATTACTCTCCTTCGCGATTTTACTTTCTTCCGAGAATATCGCGGTAATATCCGACGTATCAAATGCAATTTCGCACGCGAGACGCACCGGGATGCCGTTTTCCACTACTTTTCGTCTTCCACCGCGGTGCAAACAAATGCGTCTTGCAAAGTTGAAGAGTACATATCTGTCGCCGCGCTCTCACACACAAGTATCGATGTATATACGATAGTGTGCGGCGAGTACACCCGTTCGGAAAATCCCGGATGCCCGGCTGTCGATGGGTTGGAGCATGAACCTAACTTGACATAAATAATAGATAGAGAAGTCAACATGCCGGCGCGTTACGCTATATATATATATATATATATATATATATATATATATATATATATATATATATATATATATATCGTTCCCGCGGTTCTCTCTGTCTCTCTTATACGCGAGGTCGCTCGACCTCCGCGGTGACCTCGCTGGTTTTCGCGACGTCTCGTTGCACAAACGTGTCGTTGTTTCCGCTTAAAAAGCCGCAGCATGGGATTCGCCGATCCTCATCGCGGTTAACCCAGCGCCGTTGACGTGCCAAAATTTACACGATCGGTCATGTGCATCTCACAGACCCGAATTTGAAATTAGGATAATTTCAAATCTATATAGGTAACATATCAGCTGTATATATTATTTTAATTACTTAAGAATGACGAATTATTTAAATTATTTAAGAGAGAGGGGAGGCTGTATGTACTCTCTCTCTCTTATAATAAACTTGAAATTTTAATAGTATTTAATTCATATCATAACGAATAGTATTTAAATAATATTATAGCATTATGTTCTCCAAATTTCAGAAAATATTAAAAAGGTTGATTAAGTTGAAAAAGTTAGTGTTAAGTTTATATCATAATTACAAAAAGCCTAAACAGGTAAGATGGTGAAATCTCCCTTAGACAGTATTTTTCTCAAAACCACGCCAAAATAATCTTCCTATTAGAAAAGGTTTTTACTAGATCTCTGTGCCCTCCGTAAGTGAAGATTAAGCCATTTATAGCGTATACTTCATTGGAATTAAATAAAATAATAGATTTTAATATTCTTTCGTTCTGTAAGAGTACCTCCTTCCTCGCCCTCCAACTACTTAGCGTGCCAATCTACAGATGCAAGCGAATTTCCGAATATCGTGCTCTGAAATCGTTTCGGGTCTCACAGAGTGACGTCAATGGCGCTGGGTTAAAAGCGCACAAGTCGTGGAGAACTCCGACCGCTCCTCGCTAACCTTTTTACAACATTGCATAAGCCGTGGTGAAAGTGACGATACTCACGCGACTGACGACGAGCGGCGGCGATTTTCCGAGCATCGCGGAATATAATCGCCGCGCCTTGGCGGAGAAACAGACGCGAGATGTGCGCCTCTTCGATGCCCGGTCATAGCAATTTGTGCTCGGGCTCGGGGGATTTCCGGATCTCAGCGTGTTCGCGAGATGCAAGAAGTTCTCACGAGAGCGAGAAGCGGGGAAAGCCCCGTGAACGAACGTACTGGCGAATTCGCGACGGACACGCGCGCGCAGGCCACGTCATCGACAAACGCTTCAATTAACTGTCTGCATCGCATGTCTCCACGAACGGCCGGGTCGGTACTTCTCAGAATTTTTTCAGGTGCAGCGTAGATTGCCATTAGAATGCCCGATTTTCCATTCTACGAAGAATGAAATAATCGTAAGTAATATCGTAGAAGATATTCCATTCGATATACCAATTGGCAATTCCATTCTTGTGTAAAACGTAGAACCTCTATATAGAATCGAAACAGGAGTACTGTGAAAATTCGCGCTTTCTTCAGTCGTGGTCCGCATAGAAACTGTTCTAGATTCTAATTGAAATCCATTCCAATTTTCCACAAAAAAAAAATGATAGGTTCTGGTTGAAAATCTATGATCTGAATCAGAAGCGTAAGCGAAGAAAAGGTGAAAAAATAAAATTTTTAAAACAATGAGTATTTTACTGAATAATGGAATTGTTGAAAATCAGCATGTTTTTCGTTCAATTGCAATGTAAAATAAAGACCAGGAAGAATGTTAGAAAAACTTTGGGTTTCCTACTTATAAAACCGCAGAAACATATTTCTGGAGAATCGGATTGGGTCTCAATTAAATCCCAAGATATTTTCTATGTCGGGCCATCGATAAATACTTCAATTAGTTTCCCGCACTGCGTAGCTCCGTCAACAGAGGCAAACGTTATTTATCGCGCCACAGTATGGTCCATGGATCAGCGTCTCTAATACGACGTGAGTGTCACTCACTCTCCTTTCCCTCTCATTCTCTCTCTCTCTCTCTCTCTCCTCCCTCTCCCTCTCTTCACCTCCTTCTCTTCCTCGTTTCCGCGATGTACCATTAACGAACAGGCAACCGTCATAGAGACATAATTTACAGTACGGTCGGTTGCGAGTTATTCAAGACATTTCCGAAAGCACCGGTGCGCTGCCACTGACAGTAATGTATTGTGAAATATATTCAACAATAAGCCACGTCGGGCTCGGATTACACGCCGAGGTGGTGTAGCGAGCTCGCTGCTCATTGTTAGTTTCGGCACGAGAGAGAGAGAGAGAGAGAGAGAGGGGGAGGGAGAGAGATAGAGCAAAGGAGAGGGAGAGAGATAGAGAGCAAGGGAGAGGGAGAGAGACAGGAATTTTTGTGCACGCCACACAACCACGGCGGAGAATATCGCGAGGAGGACATTTCGCCCTCACCCCGTTTTGTCTGCCGTTATCTTACGCGTATTACCGTACCCCGCGACGACATCCGCGACGTAAATCGCGAGGTGAACCTGACGCCACTTGACGAGCTGCGACACACGCTCTCGCGTTTCTCTCGCGGGCGATAACGCGTCCAGTGAGTCGAGGCGCAGGCGGGGGACAAAGGGGCCAACGCGATAATTCGCGAGATATGCTTTATACATACGAGAGACTGTCTCTCGCACATTCTCCTGACGCATTCCGGGCGCTTCTCGCGAGGATTCCTCTCGCGTTACGCGTAATGATTAATTACGGCGACCGTTCATCCCCCGCGCGTCGCGGCTGGACGAAGCGGGACGGATGGGGTGTATTCGCGGCGAGTCGAGCGACCAGCGTGAGAGACGCGCGAAACGGCCGTGAAACAAATCGACGTTGAACGACGGACAATGCAATTTCCGGGGATACGTAACGGGCTGCGATAAATCAGGGAGAGGGGGACGAGCGACGGAGGAGAGAACACAGGACCGGGGTGTCTTTGACTAAACCGAGTTGGAAACGTAATATTTTCGCGTTAGCCGGCGCATGAAACCGAGAGAGAACTTGGAAATAGGGTCAGTCCCCTCAGGAGGCTTTTGAAAATCCAAAGGGGAGTAGAAGCGCGCGCGCGCGCGCGCGCGCACGAGTTGCCGCCAGCCATGCTCATAAAGTTACCCCATGTAACACCCGGAGCCCTGGTCTGCCGACTGACTGCCCGTAGGCAGGCGTGAAAAGGGGGAGAGCGAGCTGAGTGTTAATAAGGGTGGGTGATACGCACATACACACGCTGTGGGGGGAGATAGGGAGGAGAGAGATAGAGAATACAACACGGCCGCACTCGACGCTTTGCGAAGTGCTCAATTGCGATTATTAGCTTCCTGCGAGGCGCGCTACATCACAGCAACGCGTTCAACGAAAACGTATTAACTGACGCACCGCCACTGATGCGTGCTACAGTCGAGATGCTGTGAGAGGACAGAAGGGAAAAAATAGATCGGTTAAAATCAGTCTTCTGGAGGAAGGAATCGCCGCGCGATTCGAGATTTTGCGAATACCGATCCGCCTCGAGTTTCATTGCACTCGTCGTTAACTATTCGAGTGTAACACGAAGCGAAGTCTAATCGCGAATCTGGAGCTGAATTGTGCAAGCAATCACGTTCCAGACTGTTCGATCTTTTCTTCCGAAGGGATGAAGAAAAGAGGTGAAGTCGAGCGCTGAGAGAAAAAATTGTTAATGTCGCTAAAATCATGGCCGTTCCCGGCGTCGACTACACTCTGGTAGGAAATATATTTAAACATTTTTTTAAATATTCATTTCGTAGGTACTGATAATGTATTTATCGATATCTTTTTCTTTCGTTTGAATGAAATAAGAAATTGCTTTTGTGAAAAAGGGTACACGAAAAGAATTCCGCAGTAAAAATTACTACAGAATTTTATAATTCAGGAATAAATGAAGATTCTGCAGTAACTTATTATTCTTTAATTTAATGTGTTAATTATATTTCAGGAATTTAAAAATATGTTATTAAAGTAATTTATGTTTCTAAAGAAATTTAACAAGATAAATCATATCTAGTATACAGTCTCACCATATAGTCTACTCCTGCACTATTAGGAAAATAGTAAAATGACAGGGAATTAATAAGAAAAAAGAAAAACTATAATCTCTCCATGTAGAATTTTATAATCTAAAAATAGATAAAAATTTTTTGCAGTAATTGACTGTCACACATTATAGTACCACTTACCATCAAAAATGTTTCTGCTAACTATGACCCTTTCACTTTATGGGTGCTTTCCAATTGCTTAACACATCTTGACATCAGAATGCACAAAGTGTAACGTCGTGCACGATTCAATTGGAACAAAGCGTGTACTAATGTGTATATATGTCGGGTAGGGTTAGGATTATTTTTCAACTATGCTTATATTTTCATATTTTTCAATAATAAATAATAAAATCTAAATAATAAAAAAGATATTATCCACTTCACGTCGCAAATGTCAGTCTCTTTTCAAGCCGCTACGCTTATTAACTTTAATTTTCACTAGAAAACACTAGTTTACACAGTCGACTAGTAGCCCTCGAGTTGAGTACGGATGTGTAGTGTTGTGTCGACAATCAGAATGCAACTTGTGTCGCCGTGTGCATGAAAGTATCTAGGGGTATTGCAGTTGGAAACCATCTTATGTAACTATAGTTACAAATATCAAATATTTTCTCTCAGCGAAGGCTCACTTGTTCATCGAGTACGGTCTCCTCTAAAGGGGCGCGCGGCAAGATCATCCCTCTCCAAGCACTTCCAGGTCTGATAAAACATCGTCGCGGCTATCGCCGGTGCCCGACGGGATGGCGGTCCTGATTTTACTGCCGGCCGCATATTCGCGACACGCGAGATTAATGCACGAGCGAATAAACGCCGCGCGCGAATTCCCGCGTCTCTCTATGTACGGGGGATTCGCTTCCGAAGATGCACACCGTCGTGCGAGCCAACGACATCCGCGTAAGAACCCTATTCCGGACCAAACAATACGACGTTTGTTCTCTCTCGAGGAACTACTTCCGGAAATTTACGACGCACCGGGATTCCCGACAGTCGACTCGACTCGACTCGGCTCGGCCTGATCTGGCGTGAGCGCGGCGGAGAATCGACCGATGAATGGAACCGAATGGAAAACGCGAAACTCACGGGACTGCATTTCCGATCCAGCGGAGCTTAACCCGTGCGAACTGCCGCGTGGGCCCATCTCCTCTCTCCCTCCTGCCTGCCCCTCGAGGCGCGTTTCATTGTCGCGAGACAACGAGTAATGCGTACATTTACATAGAAAGTCTCTTGGGATCCAATTGGAATCCAGTCCGATCCCCAAAATAATTATGCACTGAGAGAAAGAAATGGTTGATCTCAACCACAATTTAAAGTCACTTCTGCCTCCAATCATATTCTTTCTAGTAAAATGGTAGCAGCAGCATATATATACGAAGTTATTATCACTGACACACATTATAATAGAATTTAATTAAATTTAATTAATATAACACATTTAATTAATTTAGAAAATGGTTTTCTTAATCGCAATTTATAATAATTATTTCTCTGTGTGATTATAGTTACAAATATACCAAATATATTTTTCTCAGTGTATGGGTTCTGGTCCCATATAGAAAATTTCTAGCAATTGAATTGAAATTCATTCTGATATAAATAAATGATGAATCTTGATTGGGAAATCTATACTGAAAATAGAAATATTTAGTATTTGTAACTATAATTACAAGGAGAAATAATTATTACAAATTGCGAACAAAAAAACCATTTTCTCTCTCTTATCAAATTCTCTTACAATCTTTGTGATAATAATCTTCGTGATAATAACCTTATATGCATTACTATCACTATTTTCGTGTTAAAACAACCAAAACATATGGATAGGGTAAAAAATAACCAAAATTTTAGTTGAATCAAACACTTTTCTCTCTCAGCATACGAAGATTCGAATTAGAAATTCTCAACTGCGAAGTTTCAAACTGCGAATGTTTTAAAATGCGATTCTAAGTGGGAAACTCAAACAGACTCTATTTTCTCCACAGAAAGTATTCTCAAAGTTACTTTACTTTTTTCGATTTCTGTTTTATACTTATATTGTACGAAATATCTGAAACGCTTTGGCGGTATTTACGTACGCTTCACTGTATCAAGTGTTTGCCCAAATTGTTTTTAAAATAAATCATAAATGTTTTGAACAAAACAATATATATTTTATGAAGTTTTACCTGAAATACAAAACTTTAACATCGTGTTAAAAGCTCAAATGTATCGTAATTGTTTACAATTAACAGTTGAGAATGAGTTATAAGAGTGACGGTACAACAGCCTGCATTAAAAAAAGAACAAACTTTACATTTCTATAAATTATAATTGTGAAAGTATTAATTGTAAAAGTGCTATTACTTTGGCTATTCTCTGTGCCTCCTCACTTCCTTTTATTCTTTCCACGTAACTTTCTTTCTGCCTTTGAGTTTCCCACTTATAGAATGGCAACTTAAATTATTTGAGAAACAGATTCCAAGAAAGAATCTCAGAAAATTTTCTATAGTTGTGATAAGAAGTGATTTCCAATTAGTATTGCAAGACGGTACAGCTATTTTAGAACAAGTTTGGATAATCTGATCGGAATCTATGCACTGAGAAAAAATACTTGAGACTTTATTTGTGGGAAATGTAGTTTACTTTTATGAATAAACTTTATACCGTTGTTATACAGGCTGATAAATAGAGTGTGAGTTCCTATAGTATTTTTCAGAAAATTTTCACATAGAGAAATTATTACAAATTGCGAACAAAAAAACTATTTTCTCTCTTATTAAATTCTATTATAATTTTAGTATTCTATAACTTTATATATTATATGCATGTTATTATCACAATTTTTGTGTTGAAACAGCCGAAACATATAGTTGAGACCAAAAATAATTATAATTTTAGTTAGATCAACTATTTTTTCCCTCGGTGTACGAAGATTCGAATTAGAACTTCCAAACTGCGAAGTTTCAAACTGCGAATGTTTCAAAATGCGAATTCAGATGATGCTATGGAATAAGAGAATAGGATCCCCAATTGGCATCGTAGCGAGATAATCAATTTTGGAACGAATTTGGACATTCTGTCGAAATCCATGCAGCGTCCGGGAAAATCTCGGGAAATTCTACGCGGGCACATCCCGTTGGACATAAATATTTCATATTTTCAAAAGGCTTTCTTCCTGCGCTGTCACTCATTCGCGTTCAATCTCTTCGCGGAAGGAAATCGTCCGGGTGCTTAATTAAGGAGAAACTCAATTCAACATTTTAAAGGCGAACAATGCCGGCGAACAGAGCCACGCCCGGCGTTGTGAATATAACAAGCGTCCATATCGTCTGATAATTCATTCGGCCGCGTATTCTTTATCCATTTGAAAGTTTCGAAGTGAAGAAGAGGCACGGGAGAGGAGAGGAGAGGGGCGAGGGGGAAGGAGAGCCACGTCAAATGGATGGCTCAGATTAAACTTCTTCGCTAAGGGAAGATCGCCTTCTCTCGTTCTCTCTCCTTAGATTTACGATTCGTGCCTCGACTCGAATTCACTCGCGAGGAATGGCAAAGGTAAAAATGGGGGGGAGGGGCGTGTTTTACGGTGCGTAGTAACTCCGTGTATCGTCGAAAATTTTCGACCGAGTAACGGCCGGCTCGCGGAATACGGCCCGGCCGTCGTTCGTCGCGATTCTCGTCGGAGAGATCCACTTAAACTCTCGTAAAGCCGTAACCTCCCGGTGTCAATTGAATTTGATTCGCGCGCACTTTAGCAACGTTTCCTTATACAACGAGAGCATCGAGTCGATCGACCCATCCGACCTCTCTTAAATTTCCGCCTTAACGTCTGCCGCCACCAGCGCCGTAGCCGCTCTGTTATATGCACTTCCATCCGAGTAATTCGCGAGATAGCTATGGACACAAAGTCGCAACTCTGTCTCCCATACAGCGCCGTGCGCGGCAGGAAGTTCCCCGGCAAACTTTCCGAACGACATTTTTGCGCGTGCGGGGGGTGAAATATTATATCATCTTTGCAGCCGATAATGTAAGTGTCCGTGCAATTAATCGGGAATATTTAACTTTTCCTACACTGAAAAAAATTTAGTAATATTCAATCAGTCTGGATGATAATTACTAAATGCTTTGGTGAAATTGTTTCAATTTAACATAAGGTAAATATACCAATATGCGAATATGTACCCATCTCCGGACATTGTTATTATTTTTATATTTGAATATGAATATTTCAACTTTCAACGTACAATACATACATACTGAGAAAAAAAATTTACTAAATTTCAAAAGACGTTTATTTGAATAGTGCTGTGAAGATATTTGTTTAAATTAAGTAATTATTTTCTAAAATTAAATAAAGAAGTTTTAAATATATATTTATTTCTTTAATTTTGTTTGGATAGTACTGTGGAGATATTTGTTTAAATTAAGTAATTATTTTCTAAAATTATATAAATAAAGAAGTTTTAAATATAAATTTGTTTCTTTAATTTTAGAAAATAATTACTTAATTTAAATATCTTCACAGTACTATCCAAACAAATGTTTTTGGAAATTTAGTAAATTTTTTTCTTAGTGTATTGGTATACATACATTTAATATTTATATTTAATGTACGTTGAAAGATGAAATATTTAGAGAAATATTCAAAATAATAAGAATGTCCGGAATTAGGTACATGTTCGGGCATTGGTACATTTACCTTACATGTTTGTTAATTTTTTATCGGATTATTTCTCTTAGTATGTGATTTCAGAGCACATTGTATTCACCTTTCAATGTCGGGTGGAAATGAGTGCCGAGTCGACATTTTCGCCCTACTTTCAACTTAAACTTTCTAACATCTGTATAATCAGTATATTCTGAAGAGTCAGTGTACATTCAATACACGCAAAAAGTGAAATCCCACCTAACGCCTCTAAATAACCGAAGAGACACAAAACGCCACCTGTAGGTTCCAAAGAGGATCTCTCGCTGGTGAAGTTGGTTAGGTTAAATAAAGTTAGCAGACATTGATGTAGGCTTCGGAGTATGAAAATAGACGTTAAATGGAACATTGAGGCCGGAGGTAGGATCAAAGTTTTGATTCGGGCCAGCGTGGATTCCGCGTGGAACGTTGAAATTTGTAAGCGAGAGAAAATAGCAACATTCCCATTACAGCGCGCTTTCTACTGGCTTGTCGACGCGTCGCCGGAAGCCGCGCGCTCAAGAACGACCCGCGCAAAACCGGATTACCGATAAGCGGTATCAGAATTTACGTACGTCCGGTCTAATTTTCGCGCTCGCGCTGCTTTGGCATTCGCCTCGGCTTCGCAAATACCAAATTAGCCAGAATTTTCAGTCCCGGGGCGTTCGCGTAATTGCAACGGCGGCGGCGGTACGGTTATGCGTTGGTTAGTTACATCCGTTTTATATCGTGCGCGGGGGTGGCGGCTGTACGGAATGAAGATATACACGGGGGACGCGCAGTAACGGAGCGGGGCGATGCCGAGGAAGAAAACTGCGGAGATCGCGACACTCGGGGTAGATCTTTTATTCCTCCTCTTCCATCTCCTCCTTTCTCTCCTCGTTCTTCTCATTATACGTTCCTTATTTTTAAGGACTTGGCCTCTTGCCGATCTTCTCCGGCTCCTCCGCTCCTTTCGCGGCATATCGACTGGTCATATATTTTTTTTTCTCCACCGTCCAACTTGTTACTACTAGGCGGGCCTATGGAAATTTACGATCTTCTTGTTTTATTATAGAGCCCGTCGTAACTCCTCTCTCCCTCCCTCACCCGCCCCCGTCGTAATAGCTAAGAGTCCATATTATTTCACTTACGAGTTAGAGAGAACTGTAAAGAGAAACGCGCGCGCAATTCACCGTCATAGCCCCGCTCGACTCGGCTCGACTTAGGGATTCAGAATTCCTGCAATGAGCGATTCTTATGAGCACAATTGTCTCTTTTCCGCGTTATTATACTGACTGCGCAGCGTCGCGGATTCGTCATTGTATCAGTGCTCGTTCTCTAACTCGTCGGCTACATGTAGGTTATTTAAGGTTAGAATACTCTGTCTCGCTCGCAATTATTATATATAATCTCACGTTTTTAAATCGCCGAATGTAATAATGCCACTTTTATCCGTCTAAATCTGTAAAAGTAGCAAAATTCGTCTCAAGAACGTCACTTGAGATAAGTCGCTTTTAATAGTGATTCAGTTAGACGATTTCGTTCCAGTTATTTCATTATTTATGTTACAGTTTAATTCTATAGCTTTTTTTTCACTGAAAACCAGGGAAATACTTCTGGATCTAACTGAATCACTGTTGGATCTAACATAGCGAGGTTATTATAACATAAACATAAAAAAAATGATAGTCAATTTTGCAATTCAAAGAATCTTAAATCTTATCAAATATGCACCTGCGTACATTGTGCAGTTTTAGGAATGTTGGAAAATGGCCAAAGGTGGATTTAACCACTCTAGGAGTTTTAATAAAGAACTTTTTATAGGAAAATTTAGCATTTCTAAAGTGTTTCATTTTAAAGTGTCCCTCAGTTTTCCAGGAAAAAGTCATAAAACCCTAAACTATAATACAAGTAATTAAATAATCGGAACAAAATCTTCACTAATCAAATTACTATTAAGAGTGACTTATTTCGATATCTTTAAGGCGAATTTTGACCTGTTTTCCGGATTTAGACGGTTAAAAATGCTGCCGTCATATTACTAAAATATCATCATAAAAATTAACTTCATAGTTTTAAAACAAAATTATTGGACTTTAAATTAATCTGTTATAAGTTAAAAAAAAATTCAAAATACACACACATGTTTATGCGTAAGTCTCAATTATGGATCAGTATACTAAAAAAATATATAAAAATTATTAAATATTTATTAGATGGATATCATTAAAATATTTACTTAAATCAACATTGCTTTCATTTAAACCGGATATTATTTGCTCTTAAATAAACAATACTCGGTTGAAATAAAGAGAATTTTATATTAAGTAAATATGTTAATGTTACCTACCTAATATATATTTGTTAATTTTTAAATATTTTCTTGTTAGTGTGAATATTACATGTAAATATAATGAGTTTTATCTAATTTTATGTTAATAATGTTCATATATATCCACATATTATCTTAGCCTATATGAAGTACTGATACACGCAGCACAACCTATTAGCAGTTACATAAATCTGAAGAGTCGGTAAAAAGCAATTGATATTCTAGACTTTTTCTTAAATATTAAAAACGCTGGTGAATGTAACCTTCGAATATAATTGTAAAAGCAATTAAGATGCATAAAAAAATTTCTCCCGTTCTTTCATTATAATGTGTACTTTTTTAATACACTAATAAACCAAGTTTGACCCGAGATTAGGACTCGACCCATATAATCAGGATTTTTATCTTGTTTCTTGTATGTTTTTTTCCAGGGTTTCATGTTCCTCTTCGTTCTTCCCCGTTTTTTCTTCGTTGCTCCTCGTTTCGTTAATCTGCTAATGTACTTTTCGCTTCTTTAATTCGCCCGCTAATGTTGGCACGTCTCTAATGCGCTAAAAGGATTTTTTACCGTTCTGCGAATCTCTCTTGCGTGCGCGGGCATGTAATGGGCCGGTTATTCGTCGCAATCGTGGGCTTCAAACCGCAGTAATAGCCGCGCATTATGACACGCGAAGAAGGCTTAATCGGATCTAAGTGACCCAGTTACATCTCGGCGAATCGCCGAATCCACCGCGCTAAGAATCTCTAGTGCGCGTCCCGCGAGCGGAAGCGCACAGAGAGATTCTAACGAGCGCGAGAGAAGATTCTTTCGGCTTATCGCGAGGAGAGATGATTTTGGAGCAGCTTCTGAGCGAAATCAGCTGCTACCTACCTACTCGGAACAAAGAATTTTTGATATTTGCAACTATAATCATATAAAGTAGAAAATAATCATAGAAAATAATTACAATTACAAATTAATATTATAAATTATGTTAATACAAGTAATTAAATAATTGGAATAAAATCGTGGCTAGCCGAATTATTATTAAAAATGACTTATCTCGATATCTTTAAGGCGAATTTGAATCAGTTTTTCGGGTTTAGACGAATAAAAATGCTGTTATCAAATTATTAAAATACCATCGTATAAATTAATACCAGTTTTAAAACAAAATTATTGAACCTTAAATTAATTCGTGTGTTTTAAGTTATAAACAAAAAGAAATGTTTCGGAACGTTTATGCACAAGTCCCAATTATGGGTCAAATATTACCGCATAACGGGTTCTACGATACCTAATTTTATGTTAATAATATCCATATCCACACATTATTTTAACCTATATAATTATTATAATTTATTATAAATTATGGCATTTATATTATTATTAATATATAAATTATATATATAGTCAAGAGAGAAAGAGAGAGAGGAGCATTTTTTACTGTAATATTAAATTACTTAAATTTTACTGTAATATTAGCGATAATAATAATAATAATCTTGCATGCATGTTGCTACCGCTATTTTCGTGATACAGCAACCAGAAAATATGGTTGGAGGAAAAAGTAACTATAATTTCAGTTAGAAACCATTTTTGTTTTTCAGTGCATGTACGACGCGACTCTTGTCAATATATGTAGGAATAGAACTTTATTTTGTGGTAAACACACACATTATCCCGAAAACTCGAACTGTAGAAATTCGGAAACTGGGACGATTTTTCGAAAAATTATCATATCGAGATCCGCGCGAGGATTTAAACAATATCCCGTAAATTGACCTAAAATACAGAATTTTGTTCCCAGGAGAAACTACCATCCCGAAAACAGAGTACACACGCGAGTATATTAATATCTAAATTAATTGAAAAAGCTCCGAGATATTCAATAAGAAAAGTTAAAAAACGTTAAATAACGGCCAGTAAGAGCCGGGACGCTGTTGTTAGCGTGCAAAGTATTTTATTATACAATCAGTAACAAAAATTAATTATATTATAATTATATGTAACCAAATTATGGTTATTTATATATTATAATTAATTTTTGTTACTGATTATATAATAAAATATTTTGCGCATCAACAACAGCGTTCCAGTTCTCACCGGTCATTATATATTGTTTTTTAATTTTTTGCATAAATATGCACCCCCTTAGGTATACTGTGTTACTGTATATTATGTACTGTACTGTGTCACATTTCTTGGGATCCACGTAAAATATTTTTTGGGATCTAATTGTGTGCGACCCAGTTCAAAATTTTCTTTTTTCGATTTCTATTTTATATTTGTGTCAAACAAAATATGTGAAACGCTTTGAGTATTTATGCATTTTATAAGTACTGAGGAAGCATAAATATCCAAAGTTTAGAATATTTTGCTCAATCTCTTTTAGAACTACATTATGTGAACGTTATTTTAAGTAAAATAATATATATTTTTACTTTAAATATAAAACTGTAACATTACATTGAACTTTTAAATGTATTGTAATTATTTACAATTAAAAATTGATAAATTATAAGAATGGCTATACAATTGTATCTTAAAAAGAACAAATCTTTTATATTCCTATAAATCATAATTATGAAAGTACTGACTATTACTTTGTTCTCTACAATGTTTCTTTACTTTCACTCTTTTTCCACGGAACTTTTCTTCTACCTTTCGATTTCCTATTTAAAACCGCAACTTTTAGTATTTGGAAAATCGGAATAGATTCTAATTAGATCCAAAAAAATTGTTATGGTAGGAATAAGAACGGTATTCCCAGTTGGTATTGTAGCGGGATAACCAAAAAAGAAAATATTTTTTAAATAGATACATAGCAATTACGATTATAATTTCTGTATGATTCAACACATAACAAAAATTTTATTGTACTTTTTACTGCGATATTTTCTCCGTATACATATAGTATAATTTACAATATACAATACATAGTACATTTTAGCGAATTTTACAATTGAAATATCACCTCATTAAGTTCGCCATGGATTGAATGAAAAATAAGACGCAATTTGATTTTAAAATGAGATCGCAACCTTTGCTCCGAATATCGAAATTTTAATTTGTGTGGTGGCAGAAGGTAAAAATGTAATTTATATTTAAATGAGACCAAACCTTACGATATCCTAATATATTCCGGGAGATTATTCCACGTGACTCCCACCGTTATTGGTCATAAAAGAGAAGAAAACAAGAATAAATAATATCACACAATATGGTTCAATATACCGTTTGCATTTTTTGCTTAACGTAACACAGGTAGGTTTTCATAATCATCACAACGTGAGATACACACAATCGATGATGGAAACTTTACAATTCTTTCAATTAAATTAATGAAGTTAATATATTATATTGTATATTAATTATTAATTTTATATCACACAATAATATAAATTTTTCATTGTATTGATGCAGCAACAAATTCACTAAAAGTTACATTTAAATAACATTTAAATAACATGACATTGGCGCATATTTTGGCAATAATTTTTTTTTCGTGTCTCTCATATTTCTGTTTCGTCATTTTATATGATAGATGTGAGTGATGATCTGATTTGTCATAAGGGACTGAACGTTGCTGAATTCCGCGACTTAATATACTTAAAGTTACTATAAAGTTCACTCACATCAGTTTATCGGAGAAATTACTCCTGCAGACAGTAGGGGAGATCGGGTCTAGAAGTCACACGGGTCAGTTGTCACAAAGCTTATACTCCATATAATAAATGAAGGAGTATATTCTTCTTTATAGTATAGGTTATTTGTATCATGTTAATTGAGCGTACGAAATGGCTTATGACAAAAGCAAAGCATATAATATTTACAAGCACTTCTTCAAAATTGGACGCGAAGAATAAATTTTTCTTGTCCCTATTTTTATTGCTGCGTTGTTTTTGGACATTTTAGTCGCAATATCTCTTTATAACAAATGTTGTGAGTTTAGCTAATTTTTCCTGCATTTAATTAACAGTTACTGCAACGTAATTTATATTAATAATTCTCGTTTATTCCAAATAATCGTTCGGGTTATATTGTCTCAAATTAAGTGGCATTAGTTATCACGTGTTGCGAATCTGTCACGTAGCTATGACGTGATTTATGTAAAGGCAGGTAAGTATATGCAATGATGCATTATATCACAACAGTGAGTATGTATAAAGTTCTATAGCTCAAAGTTATTATTACAAAATTCATGAAAATTGTGATCGTTTTAGTTTAACGATCATTTATTATACCTGATTATAAGATATCACTAACTTTAATGCACTTAAAACCTTAAAACAGAAATAATCGTTTCTCTTACATGTGACAACTAATTCTAGATATCGGGCGGATAATCACATTTGCATACACGGCTTTGCTTACAATTTAATAACTTTTTTGCGTTTAAATATACACATTCCAGCTTGATTTCACAATCTCTCGTGAGAGCGTAGAGTGGACTGAGATGAACAAAAAAGCCCAATATCGTTTTGCGAAAACCGCAATAATAATCGAGATATTAATTGTAGAAGATTTGTAGATGTAATGATAGTAATTGTAGAATAATCACGGTATGGTAAATGAGCTATAGTGGTCGTTGTGTGCTTATATATTAGGTCAAATTGAGTAAAAAAGCCATTTGCCATACCATTTTGCATTTGTCATACCATTTTACAAATAACTAAGGTAGATTTGTAATTAAAGAAAATTATTGTACGATTTTGCGCGGTAATATATACACTGATCTTCTTTAATTAATAACTAAAAATCTACGTGGTTATTTGCAAAATGATAAAGGACTTTTTTGTTCAGTTTGATCTAATGTACAAGCATACGACGGCAGGCGTCGTCACTATCACACACACACACACACACACATATCGAGTATTATCACTTACAAATTTTCTTTAATTAATATCTTGATAGTTATTGCTAATATCGCAAAATGGTATAAGACTTTTGTGTTCACTTCAATCCGCTCTATATCCTCGCGAGAGATTGTGAAATATGTGGGATACCCTGTATAAGAATAATTTCTTTTCTCTTATCTAAAGATTTTGTCTCTACATGAAAATCTGCATTATGTTAAAAGACATTATATTATTAGACATTATATACGGTTTTTTTTAATCATTACATAAAAACATGACAACCCGATCTCTTCCCTACTCGGCCGACTTTCACTCTCTAATCGGCGATCGGATGCGGATGATCGTCACGCCGCTCGTCACGACGGCACGGCATTTTTTCGGTAGTTCTGGGACGAGACCGGTAACGCGCGAGTAATCGCTCGGGAAATTACGCGAGCGGCCGGGATGAACTTTCCACTTAATTTGAATAGAGCGACGGCGCGACCAGGTACGTATTCACAGCGAATCGCGAACAGAGGAGAGCGGAGGGTGGTGGCTAGGTAGGTAGCTAGCTAGGTAGGTAGTCGCAGTAAAGCCGGCTCGAGAGAAGTTAGTCGATAATTTCCACGGATGTTCGAAATTAAAAAAGTTTCCTTCAGCGCGCGCGCGCGCGCGCGCGAGAGAGGAGCGATCTCGACTGCGTCTTGCAGTCAGCGTTAATCGCGCCGGCACAAGCGCGATTGGTCTCTTTTATCTCTCTCCCGTTTTCCTTCCGTCAATTTTGCACTGCCCTCTTCCTCTTTCTCTCACTTACTCGCTCTTCTGTCTCTCTCTCTCGTTCTCTCTTTTTTTTAGTCACCTTATCGCCGATGAAAAGCCGCAGAAGAGACTAACGGCCGAGCGAGAGCAAGCCCAGCTGGCCGTAATATCGCCATTACCCGACTAGATGAAGCGACCGGGATTTAAATTTGAATTACTTATATTAGTGGCTCCCCGCCATTGTCGAGTCTGTCAATTAGCGGGATTCGATGACGAATCTCGCGGGATTATCGCGCCGAGATTGCACCCGTAGAGGCGTTCCCGTCTCCTTTCTGGAAGAGGAAAAAGAAATAGGAGGCAGGAGGAGGGAAGGACAAGGGCGGAGAAGACGAAGGAAAAGAAAGATGCGCATACGGGGGTTCCATATATCCGAGCGATTTGCATCTGCGTTTGCCTTCAAGTACGCCCTTTAATCCGAGACTCCTCTAATTGCCGTGCCGTTTAACGCTGAAAATTACAGACGTCGCGGAATAAGCTCTGAAAGCGTTAATACATAAGAGAGAAACGTTCCGACGACGACAACTTTCACGAACAAGAGGAGGAGCACACAGGTAGATTTTTCTTCGAGAAACATTTTCCGACGCTCCCCTCGGCGTCGTCTTAACGACGCAGCTACCTGGTATCAAAGAATCGTCGCGAGCAGATAGGTATCTCCGTGGAAAATTGCGAATGTCCCGGACACTTTTCAGATAGACCTTCACGATTATCACAAAGTGAGACAATTGGTGATGGAAACTTTACGAATTTTCTTAATTGCATTCACGAAGGAAAAATACGGCATGGAGTTAATCCTTAAATTTACATTAAGCAATAATGCAATTTTCTCTTTTCATTTTACATGACATTCTTTCAAGCAGATTGCAATCATTTCTTTTCACTTCGTTTTTTTTTCTAAGTGTAATAAAAGTAACAGTCATATAAACCATTTATAAGCAATGCAAACTTTATAAATGAATTAGTAAAGCTATCAAATTTACATACACCTGTCCATCTATTCAAGAGTGGACCTACTTAGAGGTTGCACTCCGATTTCTTTCTGGTTTGCCGCAGGTGTGGAGGTACAGGGGATACGACCTAAATATTTTTTGTACTTCTACATTTATGCCAGGTTGGGGGGAGATCGGAGTGTGGCTTTTGAGTGGGTTTGCTTGTCAGACTTTCATGATTATCACGACGTGAAACAATCGATGGTGGAAGAGAGAGAACTTTAGAATTTTTTAAATTATATCTATGAAGCCAATTGCACTGTGCTGAATTAATGATTAATGTTACCTCAAGCAATAAGACGATTTTTTTGTTATATTGCACTAATAGTAAGGTTCTTCACAATCGTTCAAGAAGTCAAGCATGGCCAGTTTTCTTATCTTTAAATGTATTTATTTAAGCTTAACCTAACAAGCTAATTAAAAAACTTAACAATTAAAAAAATGGGTAAAAAAACGCAATTAGTAAAAATGATGCAACCAGTACAAAATAAAAACTGTTTTTTGATTAATTTTAGATGCCCATAAGGTTTACATTTTTGTTTTAAGTAGACATGTTGATTCATTCTTGCATAACTATGGCCATATACGTCGCTTATGTATAAAACAATAATTGTTAATCTAAGCATATTAATTCTAACTAGCTACCAATTTTTTTTCTGTGCAACAAGAAATTTACATTATCATATGATTTAAATTTAATGACTAATTAAATATATGGTACATCTAACTCTCTCAAATGTAACGAAGACCACTGCGGAATTGCCATTATCGATTGTTTCACGTCGCAAAACGAGCACGAAAGTCCATATGAGTGGAAAATAAAATTGTCCTCTCCGAGACGGACTAATTCCAAACGCGTCGCTACGTCAAATCGACACGGTGACGAGAGTAAACGTTCGCGCACAACCTC
>NW_022639460.1:1524149-1541937 GCF_010583005.1 Odontomachus brunneus | reverse complement strand
CCCGCCACATCCGCGGCCGACTGACTACATATTAGATATGGCGGAGTTTGATCGGAGTTTCGTGGCAATGTAAACCGCTCGCGGCCATCGAACGTTGTATCTCGTTTCGTGCTATTAATTCGGCACGATCAACGGCCAGTCGAACGGGCGCACTGATCGGATCGCCGGCCGACCACACACGTCTCGGTTTCGGCGAAAATTAGCGGATAGTCGCGTTTATACACGCCGTGCCGATGAAACGGGACGTCTTTCACACGACGTCACAATCGTGATTAATCCGGCGCGGAAATCGCGCCGTTCCCCATTTGCTTCTGATCAAATTCGACCGAAGAGAGCTGTCGCGCGTCCGGCGCGCGCGAATCGGATCCGAAACGTCGCGCGGAAGCGCGCGGCGCGATGACGCCGTCATCGATCACGTTGCGCGGGAGCTTCCGCGGGTATTATTGTCCAATTAAGCTATAATTTACGGGGCGTGATTCGGTGCCTTAAACTGCCGCATTGGCGATCGCGACTCCAGACTATACTGAGAGAAATAATTCGATGAAAAAATTAACAAACGGATATTTCCGATCAAATTCCGACTAATTTTTATATCCGATCAATCGGATACTTCCAATCATACATCATAGATTTTATCAGATAAATCGATACAGAAATTATGAACCGATATTTCTCATCGAATATTTCTTGATCAAATACAAAAATTCATTTCGGTATTTTGATCGGAAATATCCGTTTGTTAATTTTTTATCGAATAATTTCTCTCAAGTGCATGGAAGAACACTGTCTCCATCATGTTTATACAGTCAGTCATAACAATTAGCTATCTGAGAAGTTGAACTTCGAAATTCTGAAATATGTGGCCTGATTTCTCCCCTCCTTACTCACTTAATGAGTTTGATTTTACTTATTTGCAAAACGAATGAAGGAATCAAATTCGAGATGCGATACCGTTAATTTCCAAGATTTAATATCAGCACGTTTGCTTTAATTAATAAGATCGATCTTATTCTGAGAAAAAAAATATTTATTATTAATATTTATTATTATATCAATGAATACTAATAACATATACTATATAAGTACCCATAACTCATAGCAATATACATATTTTTACGCTGAGAGAATATTTTCTTTTTTAATGAGAGAATGTACATTTTTTTTTCAAATCCATGGTTTTTCATGCAAAAACAATTGTTCGTTTTATTTAAATAAAATAATTTCAATTCAAGTAAATATGCGTGTTATTAGTACTCACTGAGCAAATATTTCATTTTTCAGACATTTTTGGTCTCAGAGTACGTACATGCGGCAACGATAATTTTTCATTTTACGTCCACATAAACAAATTAAGTCTGTTTTACATTATTACATAAAAAAGCACAGGTCAGTTTGTGGCGGATGGTTTTCCAACTTTACGCGGAGAGAATTTTACTGTAAACATTACTATAGAATGCTGTAATTAAGGAACAGAAACTGATCTCCTGCGGTAATTGACTATTCTTTCATTTCATACTGGAAGGAAACTGAAATGTGCTATTATAAAAAAATTTGCTTTGTTTCTAGCGAAATTTTCTATGTTGCATAACAAGATAGACCACACAGACGGTCTGTACATTTCACATTGAACATTTTACATTGAATATTTTACATTGAAAAAAAAAACATTTTATAATTAATTAGTTAACAAATGCATTTAGTTAAGCGTTTCAGTGCAATTTAGTAATTAGTATTAAATATGGTAATAATTACCAACTGTCTGGTAACAATTACGAAATAGTAAAACAAATTCTTTATTTAGTTAAACTAATTAAATAGCTTGGTAAGCAATATCAAAAAATTTTTCTCTCGGTGTATTAAAAATTCCGCTGTATTTCTAGCGAAATTTGCTACGTTTCTTAGCAAGATAGACCCCACTGACAGTCTATTCTTGCACCGCTAGAAACATAAGCAAGATTAAAATTTATATTAAAAAGAAAAGACTATGTAATATCCTCCCCCGTGTAACGAACGTGTTGATTAATATCAAGTCGTTACGATAATCGGATGACTCCTTTTCCACGCGATGACTCCACCTTGTAATTTCTCTCTCGTTACCTGAACGCGCAATAATTTTAGCATTTTTAACGATATAACTTCCGAAAAAATTCTAAGAGAGGCACGAGTATAGCAGAAGAAGCGTACCTCACGGAACATCAGAATCGTGCCTCAAATATAAATAGCAAGGAAGGAGAGAGAAAAAAAACGAGAAGGGAAGCGCCGGTTTCTCTCATTCACAAAGGACTGAAGATCCGCGGACGACGTATTGCAAACGCAGCAAAGATATTCCCTCTCGGCCATCGCATCGTCGCGATTACCGGAGTAGAAAGAAACTCTAGAGAAAAATGGCGCGGGGGCGCGGAGAAAAAGCGCTGCTCCGTCCGATAACAACAAGGTGTTAATTAAGCAGCCGGCGAAAAGGCGGCGCGGTTAATTCCGCAAGTTGAATAGGAAAAATGCGACAAAGGGTTCGCGCTGTGGCTGTGGTGGTGATGGTGGTGGCGGCGGTGGTGGTGGTGGTGGTGGTGAGAGCCGAGGCTCCTTTTGCAGGACACACCAGGTCATATATTCTCCACCTCTCTGTCTCTCCCCCTCTCTTCTCTTCTCCCATTTCAATATACGTTCGAACGAAGCGCTCTTTTTCGTTCGTATTTTCCAGCTCGACGTCAGATTATTACGGTTAATGATTACATCGGTAATATTATTGCCGTGGCGCGTAATCGTATTCGCGTATTATTGTAGCCCGACACGGAATTGCATTTCTCTTCGCTGTCGTCCGCGCGCGTTAAAGCTCCTCGCTTTTGGCGCAATTTCGCAATCACGAGAACGCGGGGACAGCTCGCTCTCGCGCTGCCGCTCTTCCAGCCACGCTTTTCGCGCGAGGTCCTCGTCATTTTGCTCCTTGACGAAAACCTTGACGACTCGAGCAGTGGGCCCCTCTCGCTCGTCGATTATCCGCCATTTCGTCGCTCGCGTAAATCTTGGCTTGGAAAAAAAAGGAAGGCGAGAATAAATTGTGCTTACTTTCTTAACAAAACTTCGTTTTACTCGGGATCGCTGTTACGTGCCCGGGGACAACGAGCCGATGGACGACGGAGAACAGGAGCAGGAGAATGGGGATGCAAGGGCGGAGGGCGGAGTGGGGAGGGGACGGCAGGGAGCTTCCGGGAGTAGTTGGAGGATCGAACGAAACCGCGGCGAACGAAAGAGGGGAAAAAAGCAGGGCGATGAGATTAACAACTTTCCAGAGTTTAAGGTATTCTGCTGTCGACACTTTTCGCTCGTCTCGACACGCGGGCGCGCGCGAGAGAGAGAGAGAGAGGGGGGGAGAGAGAGGGGACGGGGATAGTGAGAGAACGCCACGTTGCTTGTTTTTCTCTTTTGTTCTTGAGAGAAAATGAAATTGATCCGCTCCTCATAGTGGACTTGAAGAAAATAGAAATCCTCGTCTTTCCGTTTACCCGGCAATTTTCCTTTACTCCGCTCGCTTTCCTGCCTCGCCTCGCCCTAACGCGCTTCGATTTAAGTCCTCTCTTTTTCTGCCCACTTCTGCCCCCCCCCCTTGCTTTCCGCATCCTTTCTCCCTCCCCCTTCGCCCGTCCTCCATTTCTCGCGTGCCTTTTCATCGAGTGTACGTTGGACGCGCGAACGGACGCGCGCCGGATGCGGTAATTCGCGATCACCGGAAGTTATTAAAATTCTACGAGTACTCGGGCCTTCTCTTACGCGTTTCGCGACGAGATAACGCTGCACACTGCACGTCTCATTGAGTGTCACTGATCTTCGCGAGATAACGCCATTAATACGTAAATTCCAGCTCTTAAATACGAGATTCTATCAGTCGTAAAAAAAGAGAGAAATTGAAACAAGGAAATTAAATTTATGTGCCATCGCGCTCCGGTCAAAGCACTCGACAAAGAGAGAGAGGGAGGTAAAGGTAGGAAAGGGAGGGCAAAAGAGAGAAGGTGTGAGGGAGAGAAAGAGAGAGAGGCGTCATTTATTAAACGCGATGGGTCGCTTCCAGCGCCACGAACAAAGATATACAAGGAAAAACCATATTTTTTATAGCAAAAAATGGTTATAACAAAGTTATTTCATAGAAATATACAGTATTTATGTATATTGTGGAAGGTGAGAATATAATCTTAATAATAAAGAGTGAATTAAATAAGATAAATTGAAGAGAATATTTGATATATGATATAAGTTAAACTTAACTGTGTCAACTTAGTCTTGCGTTTTACCTCTATCCAATAACAATGAATAGAAATTAGATTAAATTCATCCTGTGTCTCTGCATTTCTTATATTCAGTTGCAAAATATTTCATAACTTGGTGGAGTGAAACTCCAACTGGAAAAGATTTCTTAAAGAGAAAGAGATAAAGAAAGAAAGGGAGATAGAGATCGCGGAAAATGCATAGAGATGAAAATGACTCAGTCTAAAGATAACTTACTCGGTAAATTACTCGATAATTTTGGAAAGCTGGTAAAATAGCAATTCAGAAAAAAATTGCAAAAATAAAAAAATTTTAATAAAATGCTCAAAAGGAACATTTAGCCTTTAAAGTGAGTAAGATATTTCATTTAACTCACACACATTTTCCGTAAAATATTTTAATACTATATTAATATACTATATATAGAAATTACTATATATATACAGTAATTAGACATATAGTAACTAAAGAAACTTAAAAAAATTGTTAAAGTCTCAAACTATATTTTCCATACCATCTTATAGGCTTACAGGAGTTTCATTTATACCTTGCTGTTTCAATGACTAGACTGTGGTATATATATATGTATAATCGAAAATTTTTAGTAATATTTTAAGAAATGAAAACTTTTCAATACACTCTCGAAGGATTGTAGATAATTTCCTTTCTTTCTTCTGAGAAGCATTTCAGAGATTGTCAAATGTACATTTGATGAGAGGAATGTTATTATCTTAGTGCGGAAAACACGAATGTTTATGCATGAAACTATGAAAAATGGCGTATTTTACCAAGATTACCCCTAAATTATCATCTTACCGTAATTTTACCGTCTGTAATCGTCACTTTTGAATGTAATTTTACATCTTCAGTTGCACAAGTTTCTCGCACGATACATATAGTTTAGTAACGCGCGACACGAAAAAGTGGAAACACGAGCGCGCGTCCCGCGTCTCTGTTTTCCTCCCTCGTCGCTCCGTCGTTATCCGGGCGATCGTTTTAACCCTTTTTCGATCTCGCTCTCAAAGCGGCACATCCATATTTACGAAAGGCAAGAGTCCAAAAAGGACTCCCGCGCCCCGTCGCCGACGTGCAAGGTGCGGGCTTGCAAATATTTGCGCGGGCACGTGCACACGTTTCAACCCTTTATCGACCTGTTGACACGCCGGCATCCGCGACTGTCCTTTTTCTCCGCCGTTCTCTCTTTGTGTGTGCGTGTGTGTGCGTGCGTTTGTGTGTCGTGTATTCGCCTGCGTTTTTGCTTTTTTCTTGCTTTTTTTTCCCTAGACGATATTGTGTCGAGATATCAAAAGAGTCAGCCGCGCGGCTCTCGCATAATCGAGCGAGCGGTGGCGGCGGCCTCGATAAGCCGTATATACGGGGACCTACGAATTTCGTAATAACGCGGGACAAAGGCGATCTCGCAGGCACAGTATCGATTCTCGCGCGTCGCGCCGGCCCGAGACATCTGTTAACCCATTAAGGCCCAAAAGAAAACCGCTAAGATTAGGCTTTAAAAAACCATCTAAATTAGGGCAAAACGTCGAAATTTGTTAAAAAGTGAAAAAAAATTTGTATTGAATTTCAAAATTCAAGATGGCGGACTAATATGTCGGCCCGTAAATTTGAAATTTTAACCTATTTGAGTGAAAATCCGTATAGGAGGGGTTTTGGGTTCGCTGAGTATAAATATGCACTTATTTTTATAAATTTTACAAAACGTACTTTCATTGAAATAAATCGAAATTAAAAATTTTTGGCCATCGTATTGATTTTTGAAGTCAAAAAACCATTTTTCTTCCACAGTCTGCTAAAGTATGATGTTTTGCCCCAAACAAACACCTTCGAAAGGTAGCTTATAATTTGGTTGGATTTTTCGCCAAATAAAAACAAAACTGTCAAATTTTAGCATTTTCGGGCCGACATATTGATTCGTCATCTTGAATTTTGAAATCCAACACAAATTTTTTTCACTTTTTAACAAATTTCGACGTTTTGTTCTAATTTAGATGATTTTTGAAAGCCTATCCTTAGCGGTTTTCTCTTGGGCCTTAATGGGTTAAGGCCCATGAGGCAGGAATGCGTCTCTATTGTTGTATTAGCAACACGCGCACTTTCCGTCGGACTACGCGATTGCGATGTTCACGGCAACGCGTTGTTCTTCGACGCGATCTCCTCCTTTTCTCTTCCTCCTTGAGTCATTCTCTTTTCCTCCGCATTGTTTATTTAAGTTCGGCACGAGTAACGCTTTACAACGGGCGGGATTTGTCCGGAGTATGGTGTAAATAAGTGATGTTTCAGATAATGGATAATGTTTCAGTATTCCGCGAGAGAGTGAATCTTGTCCAGATCGACAGGTGCTCGTAAATTTGGCAGTGATTTTACTGGTCGACTTGTAAAGATCGTGTCTCTTATGAGTGATGCATATGGCGTTCATATTTAACGACATACAGCGACGAAGTAGAGACACGAAAGGAATGATCACACACATACACACAAGATTTGTCCGAAACAATACGCCATACAAAATTTAATGTGAAAATCTGAGTGAAATTAATAAATTTGTCGCCGCATCAATATATAGCCAGTAGAATTTACATTGTTATATCGTGTGAATTTTACGATCACTTCAGTATCTTTGCCTCATAAATATAACTGAACAATCTATATAATAATAGTCTACATAATTTATAATCTACATTGTCGATTATCTCACGTTGTTATAATCGTGAAAGTCTGTCTGGGAAGAGGAAAACAACGTTCAGCAGCCGACACTCGCTACGGCGCTCGTCAATTTGCGCACCCTCGCACGGATTTGATCAAATATTAAGGCGTACAGACATTTATGAGTTATTTACCAATCATTATCCATTATTTGTTTTCTCTTAAATCCCCGTACGCCTTAATATTTGATCATATCCGCGCAGGAGTCCCAGCTGCTGCACGTTCTCTTCTAGTTATCGGACGTGTGCCTCGCACTTCGAGACTGTCAAAAAAGACCGGGGCTCGCTTTCAGACGGGTTCACGAAGCCGGTCGCTCGTGAAAGGGATAAACCATCGACGGAAGAAGCGGTCGCGTCGTTCTCTCTTAGCCCCGTAGCTTCCGCCGATCGCTTCCGATTTCGTCATTCACAGGACGAGACCACAGGGATCAGTCTCCGTTTTCAAGCGTTCTTTGCCCGAGTGAGCGAGACAGAGAGAGAGAGAGAGAGAGAGAGAGAGAGAGAGAGAGAGAGAGAGAGAGAGAGGTGGGGAGGAGGAGAGGAAGCGACATGACCGACGTCGTGTCTCTCCGCAGCGGTCGCTTTGCTCTTTTTTTTTTTTTCCTATGCCATGCACCCTTTCCTTTCATTTCGGTCACGTTCGACGTTTCTCGCGCGGCGACTCTCTGCATTATTCACGAGGTGGCGGACCTCTCGGACTACGGCGCGATTCCGCCCGGGGGACGAGCGTTTCGATCGGCACGATTTTTCGGACGTCACTCATAAAACGCCGGATGAGCCGTCGTCGATTGGCGAATCGACCGATTGTCATTTGTCACCTGTAGCCGAGCGCGAGAGCAAAGGGACACAGTATAAATCGCGCGAGCTGAAATAAAGAGTCTCTTTCCGGGGCGCGGAAGAGGAGCGGCGGTCCTTTCGTTTTTTCCTCTTTCCTTTTCGAGATCCGCGCTTTTATCACCGCGGCGCGATCTCCGGCGGAAGCGCGAAAGCCCCCGGATTTTTCCAGGCGGGAAGACCGCGGCGTGTCAATGGCCGGGGCTATCCGGCCGCTTCAATATTAAATGCAATAAATGCGTTAGCAACTGCCAGAAATATCAGCAGGGTCTCCTGTGATGTACTCGCACGATAATTGGTGAAAGAAATTAACTGTTCGAAGAGCACGATATGTTTTCTAACATATTGCAAGAAGTGGGATTTTGGAAAATGGCGATAGTGAAACAGGCATGAAGATATAAATAGAGTTACTTTTTATTATTATAAAATTGTTGAAATAACTTTGGTGAATTTTCCTGACTGCTAGAATCACGAGTTACAAGTGAAAAAAAATAAGCAAATTTCCTACGAAAATCAAGCTCAGTAATTCAGATTGTGTAGAAGTCCTTTAGACTTGTAAACAGGAGTCGCGCAAATAAAAGCATCATTTGGGATGTTTTCCCACAACAGGGAAGACATTTCTGACAACACATAAACAACAGTCTGGCGCTGTGTGATGTCAGATCTCTTTGATGACCGATAAGAATCCTAACGGTTATTTTAATTACTGACAGATCGTTGTAATTGCTTAAGAAATCAGTTTCTTGTCTTATATTATCACTCAGTTTCATGTTACCACTTTCTTCCTTATCCTATTGTGAGATGGATAATTTCATTGGTGTGACTAATATTGGTCACCATCCGATGTATGCTGTGAGAAATGCACGCGATATGAGCGAGAGAGAGAGAGAGAGAGAGAGAGAGAGAGAGAGAGAGAGAGCGTGCGCGCGGTCGACCGCATAATTTATCACGCATAGCAATTTGTGTAACGCGACATTCCCGAGAAACATATAAAATTAAAACCTGTAAGAGTCCAAAAAAATTAACTCTTATAGATCTTAATTTCATTTATTGAGATATTGAGAGCTTACACACAGTTTTTTTATTAAATACGTCGAGTACGTTGTCTCCTTAACTTAAATATATCATTTTTTTTATCTTCACATCGCATAACTTTGAACATGTCCACTTATTAAAATCTTGGATTAATGCTACTATTAAATTGACCAAAACAAAAAATAGGCCTTTATAAGCCTTAATTTTATGCTTTGATTGAAATATTAGAATCTGCACAACAGTTGTTCTCGAGAAAAATTTCATCGCCGATATATCGACATATTCGAGTAGAATCACTTTACGCATCTCCGTCCGCGTCGATATTCCGCCGCGTGTATCTGTGTGTGTTTGTGTGTCGTATGCATGCGTGTCTCCCTCCAACGTCGCGCGGGGGTGTGTATCCTGGCCCAACGCGAACTTCCGGCCGATCTGGCCGGAACGGTTGTGTCCACGCGCGTGAATACGCGTGCATGTGGCAGTATATGTTCGCGCGACAAACGCATTGCGGAGTTAACGTGTCGGTTTATCAGCCATCGCGGACTAACAAAGGTACAATAAAGTACCCTCGACTCGACCCGGTAGTAAAATAGTTATATTTCTCCCCGTTGAATTTAACCGCTGCTCGCTCCTCTTCCCTCCCTCCCTCCTCCGTTCCCGCGCTCGCGCCCCTCGTTACGAGTTTGACGGTAATGGAAAACGTTATTAAATACGGTCCGCAAATAATGCGAAATTGATTATCCTCCGGAATAATTGAATTACACGAGTAATCGCGTGTATCTGATACTGCAGTCACTCGCGCTTCAGCGTTACCTCGCGTCCTCGAAGGGATTCCCATGGCGGCGGGACAGCGAGAGGGGAAACGTTCTAGACCAGTTAGTTGTCACCTGAAACTTATCCTATGTGAGATAATCAGATTTTTATTCAGAGTTAGATGCGAGTTTTTCAATTGAATTCTAACCCAGAGTGCCCGACGATCCCATATAAAACTCTCGTGTGTACGTGTGAATCAGGTCAAACTGAACACAAAAGATTCCTCTACCATTTCGCAAATAACCAAATTTTTAATTGTTAATTAAGGAAGACGAGCGAATGATCGCGCGTGATTATTCGCCAATCTTTTTCAGTTAAGAATTCAGAAATCTACGTGGTTAAAAAATCGTTTGCAAAATGATAAAGGAGTTTGTCGTGCATGTGATCGCTTCCCTTCCTTCTCCTCTCCCGTCAATTAGACAATTAGACAGCAATTTACTTTCTATCACTCTCTTTTACTAATACTAAGTTATCACTCCTATAGCAACGCAGTTTATTCTATGTTTATGGTTTGCTTCGTCCTTTTTCCTCGCAGTGATTATTGGATACGGAGAATTTAGGTAATGTCTCGCCGATGCTAACGATTATCATGATTTATTAATAATTCGCGCGGCCGTCTGCCACGCGATCGTCACGCTCTTCGGCGTGTTGTATACCTGAGTACGATTCTATAGGGCGTTCAAAAATATACAGAATTTCGCGGGAAGCTGACAGAACCACACCGAAAACTTCTCGGAATATATAATTGAGACCCAATTCCCGTAAATAATAATGAGTTCTGGCTCAACATATAGAAAATTTCTTAGGATCTAATCAGCACCATTTCTTAAAAATAATTGAATCCTAGTGAGAAGTGTGATGTTTGAAACATGCGGTTTTTTTTCAAGGAAAAACACCAAGTTCTCTTAATATTTTCTTTGCTTTTCATTTTATTATATTATAATTGAATAAAACGTATGTTGACTTTCTAAATAATTTTATTATTTAATAAAATATCCAGTGTTTTAAGAATTTCTTATTTTTACTTCATTTTTTTTCTTCATTGAGTGCAATAGTTTGTATAAAAATAGGAGTCTTCGTTTGATACTGTAAATCGACTTTATTGAAACGCGAGTTTCCACAATCTTTCTGTTTCGGTTCTAAAAAGAAAACCATGTTTGGAACGAGAATAAGATTCCTAATTAGTGTATCGTACACTGAGAAAAAACGGCTGATTTAACTAAAATTATAGTTATTTTAGTCCTGATCATATTTTATGGTTGTTTTAACACGAGAATGATAGTGGTAACATGCATATATTAGGTTATTATTTAACATTATAGTAGGATTTAATAAAAAATAGTTTTCTCGATCATAATCTATAGTAATTATTTCTCTATGTGATTACAGTTACAAATATCAAACATTTTGTTTTTAGTGTAGTGGAATAAACAACTTTAGGATAAATTTGAAATCCTTTTAATTGGAATACGCTGTGTAAGGTAAATGTCTCAATAAAGTAATAAGAAAGCACGAACAATTCTGCATTTTTATTAATAAGTAATTAATGAAATCACAAAGAAAATATGTTGATATAGAACTTTGGTTTGTCAGCAATAATAGCTTGGTTTGTCAAAAATAATAAGAAATAAAATAATAAATATCAATTATATAAATTTTAATAAGCTATATTAGATAATGCCTCTTAGTTGTTCCAATAACTGAAAAGTGAATTATGTCCTAATTATTGAACAATATAGATTTAGTAATTGAATGGTCATTAAATAATATTGAAAATTGGGATAAAGAAATTACAAAATTTCAAAGACATTTTTAGAAACATTAAATATAAATATGTTTTTAATATTTCAATCATTGGCATAAGATTCAATTATTGAGATATTTACTTTATGCGAGAAAATTTTGAGAAATTCCTATGCGGCTTTTACCTTACGTCTTGCTTACGTCTTGAGGCTTGTCGAGACGAATTCGACGCAAGACGTGTGGTAAGCCGGTTGAATGTATATCGGAAACAAGACGAAGACATCGTCGATCCTACGACATTCAGCCGGAGACAGATGCTTTGCCACAAATAATTTATTCCAAAGTTGCTTCGCATATATATTCCTTCCCATCGAGAGTCGTCACCTTTTTCGGATCGCGCTGCGTATTTCGGGCCACCCTGTACAGCGGCCGTGTGGAGAGAGGCGGCGCACGCGGCCTGCGTTTAAGGGCCATTCAACTCGCCGATCCTCAGGGCGAACAATGGCCTCGGTGCGCGGTGAGGAGAGGCAAACAAATAAAAAGGAAAGAGCGAAAAAAGAATATATAAAGCCAAAGAAAGCGTACGGCGACGGAGAGGTGGTGCCCCGCTGTGCGGCGCTCACCCTCGCCGTCGCCACCCTCGTCTCTTTCTCCCTTTTTTTTTTCTTTTCCGGTCTCTCCCTCGTACGCGTGTTCCTCGTTTTGCGATACACGACGCTCGTCGACGTCGACGTCGTCGTCGCCGTCGTCTGGATCGGCGCACGCGATCGCGCGGGCATTTTATTGCCAGAACAATTACCTCCTTCCGCAGGTAGGTTTTATCGATAATCCTGGGGGCGGCGAAGCGGGGCGCTTTCGCGGATGTGGCGACGATCAGGACCGAATTACCGACACGGGATTCTTGCCGTCTCCTCGGCGCGTTGGTCGCGTGTGGTCGCGCGACACGATGTGGCGTGCGAGATTATCGCAGTTCCTCTTCAGAGCCGTTAAGACCGTTCGTTACACGACCGTCTAAAGTGCCGTTTCGGTCACACACACATACACACGCATACACTCCGCCGGAGCAATTCTCCTCAAAATTCCGCCAAAACTTCGCCGGACGCGATGTGCCGCGCGTATCGTAATTTCATCTTGACAGATCGGGAAGCCTGCCTTGAATTTTAGAATTTCGAAGTTACAGCTTCTCAGACAACTGAATGTATAAACAGGCAACTTTTTTCTATGCATTAATGACCGCCACAAGTCTGTTGATCGTATATTTCGCTTTGTAATAAACGAGAACATATTGCACCATAGCCATCTTGTTCTGATATTGGCTTCAGTAGCGCAGAATAAGACTAGTATAAAATATATATCGTGATTAGTAGTTCTACAGTCTCCGCGAGGGATCTCCACAGCCTCCCTGCCGACCCTTAATTATGAGCCAACTTTACCTCGCTTTATTTCAATCATTTTATGGAGGAAAATTGCATTTATTACCGGAAACAGTATATCACAACTCGCAAGAGATTTCATTCTAGCTACTAACACATCGCGTAATTTTGTTCAGTCGTGATGGAAAATATTAATACAAATTTCTAAAGACTCGAAAATTTCCTTTGCTATTATCAAATCAGTGTTTTTTTCAACTGTAATATTATTTCAATTTTAATGAAACTCAGGGAAAAATGTTTATGTTCTAAAAGGACCATTTCGCGATTTTGTCATCTCGAGATAAATACTAAAAAAACGCATATGGACAACGTACTTCTAGAGCCATTAGCCTCTCCTAGATGTGAGAGACGAAAGAAGGGTGGAACGCGATGGAACATAAACGGAATTCGCGAATTAGATCCGCGCGCAAAGCGAGAGATTTCCTCGACGGCGGATATGGCGCGATAGATTTCGCAAGCTCGCTTAGCAGCTCGCTTAGCAGTTTTGTATCGCCTTTTTTCGTTATTCTTTTCTCTTCCTCTCTCTCTCTCTCTCTCTCTCTCTCTCTCTCTCTCTCTCTCTCTCGGGCTCCCTGTCTCGCAACTTGTCGCGTGCGAGGCAATGAATTTCGTGTGCGAGCTCCACGGCGCGTTAGCGTCGGATTAATTATTTGCCGCCGCGATTCGTTTCCCGATTGCAATTTCCCTTTCTATAAATGCGCATTACAGCGTTCGCTCGTCGCTTAATCGCTCAAAACGCGATCTTCCGCGTGCGGGCGTGTTTTTTAAACAATTACCAGTGCCCTCGCGAACGTGTGCTCGCACATACACACACACATACACACACACACGCGCGAACACAGACTGCGCAGATGCGCAGAGGCTCTCGTGAAACTTTCGTATCGTAAATCGCCCTCGTCCGCGTCGTGATTTCGCAAAATTACGGATTTAATCCCGGCCGTAACGCGCCTCTCTGACAGACGCCGCAGTGTGCGCGACATTTTAATTAAAGCAAGCCGCGGTTCGACTTAGGCAGGGGGAAAAAAGCAGGAGGAAAGAAAATTCGGTCGCGCGCGCTCTTATTAAACTGTAACTTCGCCCGCGTGGCAACATTAACGGTTCGATTATTCCGCGATCGCGGATACACACGCGGAGCGATTGTGTTCCTCGTAAAAAGAAGAAAAGAGAAAATCGTTAAGAATTAATTTGGGCCAATAAGAGACGCGTAAGGAGGATAATATTAACGTTGTGTGTCGACGTTAAAAGGAAAAATATTTCGCAAAATAACAGTGAATAGTAAAAGTAAATTATAAACTTTTTTCAAGATTTTTCTGATATCGACTAATAAATTTATTACATAATCTTCAATCGGTAACACAGTATACTTTTCAAATAGGGGTCAAATAGGGAATCGTATTTTTGTACCAATTATTGTATTCAATAGAAAGCAGAGTTGAAAGCAGAGTTGTGCCACAAATTTCTAGATTACGTCTACGCGAATTGTTCACATATAATATATATTGTTTTATTCCCAGACATTCATAATTATTCATAATTTATTAAAAAAAAAAGTTCAAAATATTAGAAACAGTAATTTTGGGAAAACATTTGATATAAAAAGTGGGATCCGTTTGAGATTCTCACTCGGAATTACATTTTTTACATTTTTAATTTCTAAAATTGAAGCAGTAAAAATGTTTCTGATTGAGTCAATAAAAGGAGTGATAATTTAGTGAATATTCAGTGATCTTCGGTGATAAAATTGCCAGCTTACTATTGCATCTTAAATCTCACCAATTTTAGCCAGTGAAAGTAAAATTTCACTACAAAATCTGTAGTACACAAATTTTTCATACACCAAATCCAGCTTTCTGCGTTCGTAGCGATGGAATTAACGGCTTCCATGCGATTTGCGTACAATGACACTGTCTGTGTTCACAAACCGCATCAATAATAGAAACAGTCGCTACTATCGATTAGTTCTTTCAGCGAGATTTTATCGATCGCAGTGCTATATATATGTATAATCGAACCACCAGTTACAAGTGCAGCATTTCCGTGAAGAATCTACACTTTGGAGAATGATCCGAGTTTCCCAATTAGAACCCATCCTTTCCTTGGAAAATCGATCAGACGCCAGGCAATTTTCTATGCCGGTCCATCCAGGATTGTTCTGAGGAATCCGATCCCGACTGGATCCCTAGAAATTCTCCACGCGGCTCCTTTCACAATGGAATTTTTCCGCGCGCGCTTTTCGCGCGTTTCGCACGTCGACGCGTCGTTGAATTTCCGCGTTTGACTTCTGAAAGCTTGCGCGCTACTCCGCGAGCAAATCCGCGCAATAATTCGCCGGGGCTTTGTGGCCGACACGTCACACAATAACAAGGAGTATCCGGTTAGCCTGCCGTTTCTATCGAATAAATCGCGCCGCAGCAGCCGCGTTTACTTAAGTTCCATCGCTTGCTACGTGACTTCGCCTTTAACCCTGAAATGAATCTCTCCGCGGAGCTCCTTATTCTCAGTTAAATCGGATCTAGATGTAAAAACAAGAGAGAGAGAGAGAGAGAGAGAGAGAGAGAAAGAGGGAAGCAGGGAAGAAGAGGGAGGGAGCGACATTACTTTGAATTAAAAAACCACGAGATATAACCGTTTGCGCGGAATGTAATCTGTTTTAATAAAGCTCGCGGCGCGAGTAGACGGAGGAATCGTAAAGCATCTGGCGGTGTTTCGTTCGCACAAATCGGAATAATAAATGTCAATGCGCGATGCGCGCGCGGCAAAGAATAAACAAGTCCTAATAGAGCCGGAAATAAGGCTCGCGCTGTGAATTATCTCGCGGGGAGAACTCATTTAAATTTATGCACAGACTTGCGCTCGCGCGGATAAAAAAATTCGCCCGCAGATAAAATGTAAATGGAGCCGTATTTGCTCAAAGTTTGCGCGACGCGGCTGATACGTATTTTTTGCCGTGGAAAAAACGTCTGGCGGATATTTAATACCGGCATGACAGTTACAACGTTATTATCGAAACTGCCCGAGCTTCGATACGTTACGGATAATTCCGTTCCGTTCAGCCGGGTCGCTTTTCGCGTATTGTTTTTCTAGATGAGCGGTTTAACGCGCGCTTTGGAAAAGTCCTTTGAGCATCGCGGATTCAACGAACAGGCAAAAGAAATTCCTCGATTATCAGAACAAAGGCACGTTGCTTGATGATCCTCAGGGAAACGAACGGTTAACGTTGCAAATCATTTGCTCGTCATTTGTCATTTTAGCAAATGTACATTGTTCGAAATACTAATTTTATCTGTTCTCGTTTATTTGGATTGATTATGTCGCTGTTACAGAAATGTTGCTCAGAGCAGCAAATTGAAAGTAACAAATTATTTGTTCCCACTATCGCCATATTAATAACTCATATTTCTTGCGGGTACTTTGTTTAATTAATGAAATCTTTTCTTTCAGAATATACTATTTCGTTGTTATTAATAGAAGAAATATATCTAAAAATTCTACAAACTTCTCTTTGCAAGTATTTTCTTTACTATAAATGAATAACTAACTGACGAATATATGACTCTACTTTTATTTATCAATTGATATATATACAATATATATATATATATATATATATATATATATATATATATATTTCCTCGTTAATAATAAAAAAATTTGTAAAAACTCTGGTCAAATTTTTAGCTTTATTGAGTTGGCGCAAAAAGTTAATCATTTTTCCTACCAAATTCTCGCGGAATGAATATTAAAAAAGAAATAGGAAGTCTTTATTAAATGTCTAAAAAAAAATACCGAGTCAATTTTCTATTTGAGAGAATTCTTCATATTAATGAAGAAAAATTATCAATATTGATGAAGAAGTATAAATCCTTCGAAATTGGATAATTCTGTCTTCTATTTTATGCAACAAAAGCGACAAATATTTGCACGAAACTAATATATTTCTTTTAATGATAATAATAAAATAGTATACACTGTATTGAGAAAAGTTCCTCGGTTATCAGAACGGAAGCACGTTTACTGCTTGACGATTCCTGGAGAAACAGATCGAACAGTTAACGTTGCAAATTATTTCACGTTATCTGTCATTGTGGCAAACGTATATTGCCTGAGATACCAATCTCATTTGTTCTCGTCGGTTAGGTTAGATGCATCTCCATTACAGAAGTGTTGCTTAGAACAGCAAATTGAAAGTAACAAATCATTTGTTCCCATTACGGAGTCATTCGTTTTCCAATATCAATCAACCGTTTATTGTGTGTATTGCGTGATTTTGTTAAATTGGTAAAACTTTTTCTTTCACCCGCATAAAAATTGTTACAAGTAAACCTATCCAAAAGTACACTTCGATTTCTTTTTAATTTGACACAAATATAGAAGTACCAAAAATATTTAGGTCTTATTTTTTCATTTTGGCACATTTAGAATTTCACGATTTAATGTTGCTTTTTAATGTTCTCATTCCTATCATTAAGTATAACAAAAATTCATAAGAAATAAAATTGAATACAAGATATAGTTAAATAATTTTAACAAAATCGGCATAACTGAGATACGAACTATTCTAAATTTCTTTAGTCGAGAATCCAACCGAAATATTTTAAATCTGTGCTAAATTAGTGAAAAATGGTTCGAATCTCGGCTAAAACCAGAAACCCGGCAATTTTAATTAAAATTTTAACAAAATCGGCATAGTTGAAACACAAATTATTCTAAATTTCTTTAGCCGAGATTTCAACCGAAATATTTCAATCTGTACTAAATTACTAAAAAATGGCTCGAATCTCGGCCAAACCGAGAAATTATTTGTATAAATAATTTTTTCAACTTTTTACATGTTTTGTTTAGACATTTTATTATTTGTGCAAATAGTTTTACACATTTGACTTTATATTCATAATCAGCAAACCAAAAACACCTATATTTTGTATTCAATTTTATTTTTTATGCATTTTTGTTGCA
>NW_022639460.1:1517207-1523365 GCF_010583005.1 Odontomachus brunneus | reverse complement strand
AATTGTAGTAAAGGTTTTGACTACGCCTTGTAGTGTTAAATATAAAAAAGGTTTATTTAAATTGTACACTTGTATGAGTTTTAATTACTACTCCCGTACTTATGAGTTAATATGCGAACCGCGCGTAAGTCACGTATGACGCGTATGTCGCGGCGAGAGACCGAGATGTTAAGCCTGACGCGAGTGGTCTCTCCGCTTTTTTATAGTATTGTTTTAGACTTGTCGGAGGGGGTGCCTGGCGACAAGAACATTACCATATTTGGTAATGGTTCGATGCGTTTGGAATTGAGGTCTTAAATGCGGAATGTGCAAGGTGGTGCTTATCGCAGCACTTGCACATCGCTTCCTTGTTGTGGCGCAATTGAAACAATTCCTCGAGAAGTGTTTCGAAAGCGCTGGTACCATTCGTGATTATAACATCCCATAATGTCTTTTTTAGTACATTAATAGTTTGACCTGAAAGTGGAACTCAACCCACAAATGAGACCGTTGCTTCAATTTTTCCTCATTCAAGTGATATTTCGTGAAAGAAAAACAGTGGTATCCACTTCAGTGAGTGATGAAATAAACACCTGAGGGAAAGCTTAAAGCTTTCAGTATGAGTAAAAGTTACTCACGCTATGCCCCCCCTTTTTTTAGAGTCAAGCTGGCTCTTTTCATGCGCAGAGACGCGTTAAGGATGTCGCCACGGACTTTCGTGACGATTCATCCCTAAATTTGCCGCTTCATTATTCACACTTTTTTCTTCGGGTCGCGAAGAAACGGTTTCGAATGCGAGAATAACAGCGTCGCGCGAAAGTCGGGAGAACTCGTGCGGAGTTTCGCGATCGGCCCGAGCCATTACTAAGCTGCCGGATTTTCGATATCAGCGCTGGCAACCGGTATCGGCCCGGTATTGGATTACAGTCGGATGATAAGTCGGCTGCAAACACACCGGCGACCGATTCCTGGGCGAACATTTGCCAGCGCACTTCGGCCAAGAGTGAATTTCTCGTCGAGCGGTGCTCGATGTGGCTTGTACAGCAATGGCGACCTGGTTGTCGAAATCACACGCGTACCATTTGCAAAATATGACGGATGATCACACGCGGTAAAAATCATGCGCGCGCGAGATTTTTCGAAATTCACCGCGTGGAAATTCGTGTACTTTACACGATGAAAGCTCCTGAAACTCCCTGTTCTGTGTGAAAAATATCTATATCTTTTATATTCTATATAAAAATATAAATACCTATATTTAGATAAAATCAGAATCTGCTGTATTCTGCCTTAGGATAAATCCTGCCCGGCCAGCAATCAATACACGAGGAAAACGTAATTTACACCACTATTTCAGTACAATTCAACTTTATAAGAGATATTGTAAAAAGAAATATAATTTTAGCGCAAATTTCACTACAATATTTTCTCTGTATATAACCAGTAAAAATTAATAAAGAGTATATAAGTAGAAAAGAAGACGAACGAATAATGCAAAAAATACAATAACAGATAGATGTAAAAATAAATGGATAAAAGCGTTTATTAATATTTCAGGGTCGATCCTTTATAAAAACGTGAGTTATTGCACGAGAGAAATGAAAATAAACGTGGAAAATATTGTCAGCAGGAAAGTACAATCAAAAAACGGAAATTGAAAGTAATAGTTAAGTTAATAGAAGGATAATGAAATGAGACGATCGAGTACAGTGATGTAAAGGGAAAAAGAATATGGAAAGCGTGATTCTCGAGCGAGTGTGTGAGGCCGTGATGCGATTGGAAAAGCGGTAATCTACGATCGCTTTGGAACATTTGCTCTCGCCGAGGGCGATTACTTAATGAACGACATGTGCGATGCGCTTTCGGCCCGCGACGGAAACGCTTTTCATGGCGGAGCGCATCGATAATATATTACGATGCGAGTTCACAGTCACATAGCGAAATAGATAAATAGATAGATAAATATATAGATAGACAGAGAGAGAGAGAAGGGGGAGGGGAGAAGGGACGGTTTATAAAAAAAAACGTCGATGCAGCGGCTCGCGTGTACGTGTTACAACGCGACAGTGCAATGCAAAAGAATGCATTACGTCCGCCGGCTATACGCCGCACGTTGCATAATGCAGTTTAACGCGCTCTGCTTTCGAATCTAGGCCGCAATTCCGATTCGAGTAGCCGGCGCTGATGATAAAGGGCCAACAATAGGAAGTATCGCGAATCGATGCGCGACATACGGTCGCGAAAGGTGAGGAAAAGTGTGACTCCGCCGGCCGATAGTCAGTCGAGAGTCTAACGCGTGCTTACAATTGAACTGTTCTTGCGTCGGAGTCATGTCTCCCGGACATTCCGTTGTTTAGGCGGGGAATAAAAGGGGATTTAGTTGATTCTGCAAGTCTGCCAAGCTCGTTGGGCAAAATTAAACAGGTGTAATTAAGCAGATTTGCTGGTGCAGTAAAGATATTAACCCTAAGATAGAACTTGTGACAAGTTTTTTCTGTGTACGAACAAAAAAATAGTCAATCACGTCTTCCGGAGAAAATTTTTCAACAGTAATTTAAATTTGAAGGAATAAACGACGAACTCCAAAATTATCGATAACGTAGAAGTGATCGTCAAAAGATCATGTAACATAAGCATTAACACGATCACGCGATCGCGTAATTTCGAAGTTATAGAACGATTCCTGCTGAACGTGATGAAAAACTTTGAAACATTCATCTCGTATAAGAATTGATAGTTACTCAAGTAATGCTAGTTAAAAAAATTTTACATTATTTTTACATGAAAAACACACGGGACATAAATCCTACAACTTGCGTGGCTACTTAATATTTTAAAACCATTTTCAAACTTTTCATGAGGCTATGTGCACTAACTACCGTAAATAAGGAAAATTTATCATTTATAGTTGCGTTGAAAAAAATTGTTCCTTTGAGCTCAGAGTGTCCCTTAATCTCTTAAGTAGACGCATGTTCTGATAGAGGTGAAAATGACCTAGTCTGTGACGATAACTTACTCGGTAAATTACGGTCAATTATTCGGTAATTTTAGAAAGCTGATAAAGTGGCAATTTAGGAAAAAATTACAGAAATAAAGAAATTTTAGTGTAAAGCTCAAAAGGAGCATTTAGCTTTTAACATGAGTAAGACATGTAACTAATATTTTCCATAAAATACTTTGATACTGTACTTTGATATACTATATGTAGCATATATTAATTAGGAAACTGAGTAAACAGTAATTAGAGAAACTTAAAAAAAATTTGAAAGTCTCAATATATATTTTTTATATCTTGAAAACAATCTCAATCTATATTTTTCATATTATCTTACAGACTTTTAGTATTTTCATTTATTACCTTGCTGTTCCAGCGACTAGATTGTGATATATAATTGAAAATTTTTAGTAGTATTTTAAGAAATAATAATATTCTCGAAGAAGTATAAGTAGTTTTCTCTCTTTCATCTGAGAGACATTTCAGATATTATCACATTTGATGAGAATATAAGAAGAATGTTATTTTACCTTAAGCGCGGAAAATTGTGAAATACAAATATTCACGAATATTTGTGAAATTATCGAAGCAAACACGGAGAAAAAAATTTCACCAAAATTACCAGCAAAATCCTAACGCAATTTCACCGTAAATGATCGTCACTTTGAATCTGACGGTAATTTTACATCGCTAGTCCCACGCGAACGTCAATGGAATGCCAGCGCAAAGGGTTAGGCGTGTGGCGACGAGCCTTCACCGATCAGGAGAATGAAACTTGCAAGCTCATTCCGAGACCGACGTCCTTCGGCCTATTTCACATGGCACGAGCATACTGGCTCACGCGATGCGAAAAACGTGGCACGCGCGAAGAAAGAAAGCAGGATACCCGAGCCGAGCGTGTCGTAATTAAGTGACGGAATTAGGCAACGACGTTGCGCAAAAATCGAGCTCAACTCGAGTTTCGCGTTTTCAAACGACCTTCCTGGTTCCGCATTGTGACGCGTCGCGAGTCGCAGCTCTGACGATTGTTCAAGCGCAGCGGTTCGGATACGTTCCGCGCCGATTAGCCGTTAAAACGATCCTCTCGATTCGAAATCGCTTAATTCAGTTTTTCGATTAGCCGCCATCATGCGTCAAGTGGGAAATATCTCTCGCGCTTTACATAAGGAACCGCGCTCGTTGCGCTCGTGAAGAGTTCACTCATAAGTGTGTATTTCCAAGAGACGTATTTTCAGTGGCACATCACGTGGGAGCTACTCACAAACTCACTATTTGTCGAACGAAATGACATTTTTATATTTAGGACCGGTTTAACTTCTTTAAGTTAACTGATCATTAAATTATATCTGTCTTCGTTTTTCCTCCGATGTAGATGAAGACATATGAATTAACTATAAGTTAATTTACCAACCCAAAGAAGTTGGAACAACCAGTCCTTATTTTGCTATCTAAATAATAAATGTCAACTCGAAACTATAAATAATTCCATGATACTATTTTGCCACGTCTCACTCCGCACAATGCTACTCGAAGTATAAGACAACAATTTTCTTAGCCTATAATCGACCATTGTACAAATATTTAATATGAAACTTTTAACATGAAATATATATATGCAAATATTGAATGTATACATGCATAAGAATGTCTAGAATTGTCCGGGAATCTTTATCTTATTTCGAATAAAACTGATGAGAGCTTCTGATAGATTTGTGGATGCACGAATTTACGAAGTGCGCGTAACGTTTCCTTGAATGCAGTGTATATTTTTCTTTCTCATTCTTTGTGCAGGGGAATACAGAACGTAGAATTTCGGTGTAATTTCAAACGCTTTCGTTTAAGTGAACAAATTCCTCGATCCACGTTACGTTCGCGCCGATCTCGTCGCCCTGCGACCGGAGACAATCGCGCACACGAAGACGACGCGTTATTTCGCGCATTATTTCCGGAGAAAAAAGCGGATTCACGGGTTGGCGTGCGTTGGAGTACGTGGTGTACATACGTATACAAAGCTAGCACGCAGCCAGCCAGCCAGCCAGCCACGGTGTCGAACCGCCGAGATTGCAAGGTAAACGGGACGGCTGGAAAATATTTGCGCGGATCCACCGCGTTCTACCAAAATATCAGGAAACTCTGGGCGCCGAGGCGCGCACCAGCGAAATTGGGATATACCGTGTAGAGGTGGTAACGCGTCGCGCATCGCGTCGCTTCGCCTCGTCCCTTTACTACCACGTTAATACGTTTAAAGCCCGCGTACGGATCGTGGAAATTGGGTTTTGTCGCTCCACCTGGATATCTCGAGACAGAGGCTGCGAGGTAGATATAGAGTATTCCGGCAAAGGGCGAGAGAAAGCCCGCTAGTATTTGCACGTTAGCAAATATGGGTTAGTCCCCTCTTACGGCTGGTGCAAGTTTAGCGGCTTAATATAAGACTTTTCGGTAGTTCCGGCGCATCCCAGCTGCTTGCTCAGATGGCTGGCTGGCTGGTTCGCTGGCGGCACCTTCTTGTCGTCGTTGAAGAGACTAGATCTTCGGTCGTGCGCGTTGGAAACATATCGGTGGTATTCGGCGCGGATTAGCGACAATTCTCGAGGGACATTTGCCGTTGGAAAACCGACGTGTCGTGAGAAATGAGGAGAAAGTGAAGTTTCAATGACATGCCCGGTTTCTCATTCTCTAGTAACCTGTATAGTTAACCTGTATAGTTTAGACTGTAGGCTGTGACACATAGAAAACTTAAGCAGTAAGACATAAGTAATATAAAAATTGATCAATTACAGTCGACAGTTCCTTGACCGTAATGAGATTAATCGACTATGATTTTTCTATTACTCACGTCTTGCTATTTAAATTTTCTATATGTTACAGCCAAAAATCTAGACCACAGATTAACCAGAGAATGAAAAACCGAGTCATAATGTCAAAGCAAATTAAGCAAAAAATATCCGACAAAAAAGACACATTTATTCGACGGACAAAAATTGTACTGTACTTGTACTGATACAAAATGTTTTTCAAATGAGAAAATACACATTTCCTTAAAAGCTGAGTTTTCCATTAAAGCAATTATTTATTCTATCTAAATGGAAGGAAATTTAAAGTTAAATAAATATATATTATATATATATTAGTATCTACCGAGTAAATAATATTTTTTTTACTTCTCAAATTTTTTCTCCTACAT
>NW_022639460.1:1514776-1517197 GCF_010583005.1 Odontomachus brunneus | reverse complement strand
GAAAAATTATCAATATTGATGAAGAAGTATAAATCCTTCGAAATTGGATAATTCTGTCTTCTATTTTATGCAACAAAAGCGACAAATATTTGCACGAAACTAATATATTTCTTTTAATGATAATAATAAAATAGTATACACTGTATTGAGAAAAGTTCCTCGGTTATCAGAACGGAAGCACGTTTACTGCTTGACGATTCCTGGAGAAACAGATCGAACAGTTAACGTTGCAAATTATTTCACGTTATCTGTCATTGTGGCAAACGTATATTGCCTGAGATACCAATCTCATTTGTTCTCGTCGGTTAGGTTAGATGCATCTCCATTACAGAAGTGTTGCTTAGAACAGCAAATTGAAAGTAACAAATCATTTGTTCCCATTACGGAGTCATTCGTTTTCCAATATCAATCAACCGTTTATTGTGTGTATTGCGTGATTTTGTTAAATTGGTAAAACTTTTTCTTTCACCCGCATAAAAATTGTTACAAGTAAACCTATCCAAAAGTACACTTCGATTTCTTTTTAATTTGACACAAATATAGAAGTACCAAAAATATTTAGGTCTTATTTTTTCATTTTGGCACATTTAGAATTTCACGATTTAATGTTGCTTTTTAATGTTCTCATTCCTATCATTAAGTATAACAAAAATTCATAAGAAATAAAATTGAATACAAGATATAGTTAAATAATTTTAACAAAATCGGCATAACTGAGATACGAACTATTCTAAATTTCTTTAGTCGAGAATCCAACCGAAATATTTTAAATCTGTGCTAAATTAGTGAAAAATGGTTCGAATCTCGGCTAAAACCAGAAACCCGGCAATTTTAATTAAAATTTTAACAAAATCGGCATAGTTGAAACACAAATTATTCTAAATTTCTTTAGCCGAGATTTCAACCGAAATATTTCAATCTGTACTAAATTACTAAAAAATGGCTCGAATCTCGGCCAAACCGAGAAATTATTTGTATAAATAATTTTTTCAACTTTTTACATGTTTTGTTTAGACATTTTATTATTTGTGCAAATAGTTTTACACATTTGACTTTATATTCATAATCAGCAAACCAAAAACACCTATATTTTGTATTCAATTTTATTTTTTATGCATTTTTGTTGCACTTGTTGATGATAGAAGTGAGAACATTAAAAAGCTATAAACTGTCCGCAAAACTCAAAGTGAGTTAAAATGAATAAAATATGATCTAAATATTTTTTATATTTCTACATTTCTGCCAAATTAGAAAGAAATCCGAATAATCTTTGAGTAAGTTTACTTGTTAGAGATTCGCATATTTAAAACATTACACTTCTAACTAGAACTTGCATAGATTTCCCGTCTAAAACCTATGATTATTGTAGAGAATTGGGCTGGATCCCAACTAGATCCCCTAGTATTTTCTAAGTTTCTTCTGTCCCAAAATGTAAAGGAAGTATTTTCTATGGGGCAGTGGTGCTCAGCGAGCCCGCGAAATATTTTCGTCGAGATATTCGCAGCGATCCGTCAGAGCAAGCGCGTTTCGATTTTTTCATTTCGTCCTCGGTGAAACATAAAGCGCGAGGGCGCGCACGTGAGCACAGCCAGCACGTCGTTACGTAGTCGCGACGTTATATCACTCGGATTACAATAAATTCGGATTTAATAGGAAACTCGAGCGCGCTCTGCGGTGGCCGCAATATAAGAGACACCGGCCGCGTTTTCAATCGTCCTCGCCAACCGGTCGGGTTCTTGTTTTATTTCTCGCCGTGCTGCGCGCGTGCACGCGGTCACTGCTGCTGGGTATTCGATTAAACTCGAGTTTACTCAATTTGCCGGCCGACAAGCGCGAGTCTACCCTCTCGTTCTGTACGTATGAAACGTACGGAAGGAAGGAAGGAAGGAAGGAAGAGAAGCTTTATTTTTGTCGGAGATTTTCGCGTGCGACCTGCATCATTAGACATGAGCGCGGTCGAGCCGCGAACTTCCGACGATTTGCACTCTTTTGTTATCTCTGGTAAGGTGGCGTGAGTGACTTTTCTGCTCATACTAAATGCCTTGAGGATCAATTAAATCTCAAAATGCTTGAAATTATACAAAGGTTTAACGTAACACTTGTTGCAGTAAAACAAATGCTATGATTTATGAAGCTAATACTCTTGTGTAATTTTTTATTTTATAATATTTAATATAATAAAGTTATAAAAAGTCGAAAGAAAATAATATTGTAGATTCTTCTCTGAAATATTAACAATGATTTATGAAGCTAATACTCTTGTGTAATTTTTTATTTTATAATGTTTAATATAATAAAGTCATAAAAAGTCGAAAGAAAATAATATTGCAGATTCTTCTCTGAAGTATTAACAATGCTCGCGAATAATCTTAAAATACAATTATAAAACAATTAAAGAGTACAAAAAAGACTTCCGTGTTC
>NW_022639460.1:1493956-1514766 GCF_010583005.1 Odontomachus brunneus | reverse complement strand
AACCAGTAAAAATTAATAAAGAGTATATAAGTAGAAAAGAAGACGAACGAATAATGCAAAAAATACAATAACAGATAGATGTAAAAATAAATGGATAAAAGCGTTTATTAATATTTCAGGGTCGATCCTTTATAAAAACGTGAGTTATTGCACGAGAGAAATGAAAATAAACGTGGAAAATATTGTCAGCAGGAAAGTACAATCAAAAAACGGAAATTGAAAGTAATAGTTAAGTTAATAGAAGGATAATGAAATGAGACGATCGAGTACAGTGATGTAAAGGGAAAAAGAATATGGAAAGCGTGATTCTCGAGCGAGTGTGTGAGGCCGTGATGCGATTGGAAAAGCGGTAATCTACGATCGCTTTGGAACATTTGCTCTCGCCGAGGGCGATTACTTAATGAACGACATGTGCGATGCGCTTTCGGCCCGCGACGGAAACGCTTTTCATGGCGGAGCGCATCGATAATATATTACGATGCGAGTTCACAGTCACATAGCGAAATAGATAAATAGATAGATAAATATATAGATAGACAGAGAGAGAGAGAAGGGGGAGGGGAGAAGGGACGGTTTATAAAAAAAAACGTCGATGCAGCGGCTCGCGTGTACGTGTTACAACGCGACAGTGCAATGCAAAAGAATGCATTACGTCCGCCGGCTATACGCCGCACGTTGCATAATGCAGTTTAACGCGCTCTGCTTTCGAATCTAGGCCGCAATTCCGATTCGAGTAGCCGGCGCTGATGATAAAGGGCCAACAATAGGAAGTATCGCGAATCGATGCGCGACATACGGTCGCGAAAGGTGAGGAAAAGTGTGACTCCGCCGGCCGATAGTCAGTCGAGAGTCTAACGCGTGCTTACAATTGAACTGTTCTTGCGTCGGAGTCATGTCTCCCGGACATTCCGTTGTTTAGGCGGGGAATAAAAGGGGATTTAGTTGATTCTGCAAGTCTGCCAAGCTCGTTGGGCAAAATTAAACAGGTGTAATTAAGCAGATTTGCTGGTGCAGTAAAGATATTAACCCTAAGATAGAACTTGTGACAAGTTTTTTCTGTGTACGAACAAAAAAATAGTCAATCACGTCTTCCGGAGAAAATTTTTCAACAGTAATTTAAATTTGAAGGAATAAACGACGAACTCCAAAATTATCGATAACGTAGAAGTGATCGTCAAAAGATCATGTAACATAAGCATTAACACGATCACGCGATCGCGTAATTTCGAAGTTATAGAACGATTCCTGCTGAACGTGATGAAAAACTTTGAAACATTCATCTCGTATAAGAATTGATAGTTACTCAAGTAATGCTAGTTAAAAAAATTTTACATTATTTTTACATGAAAAACACACGGGACATAAATCCTACAACTTGCGTGGCTACTTAATATTTTAAAACCATTTTCAAACTTTTCATGAGGCTATGTGCACTAACTACCGTAAATAAGGAAAATTTATCATTTATAGTTGCGTTGAAAAAAATTGTTCCTTTGAGCTCAGAGTGTCCCTTAATCTCTTAAGTAGACGCATGTTCTGATAGAGGTGAAAATGACCTAGTCTGTGACGATAACTTACTCGGTAAATTACGGTCAATTATTCGGTAATTTTAGAAAGCTGATAAAGTGGCAATTTAGGAAAAAATTACAGAAATAAAGAAATTTTAGTGTAAAGCTCAAAAGGAGCATTTAGCTTTTAACATGAGTAAGACATGTAACTAATATTTTCCATAAAATACTTTGATACTGTACTTTGATATACTATATGTAGCATATATTAATTAGGAAACTGAGTAAACAGTAATTAGAGAAACTTAAAAAAAATTTGAAAGTCTCAATATATATTTTTTATATCTTGAAAACAATCTCAATCTATATTTTTCATATTATCTTACAGACTTTTAGTATTTTCATTTATTACCTTGCTGTTCCAGCGACTAGATTGTGATATATAATTGAAAATTTTTAGTAGTATTTTAAGAAATAATAATATTCTCGAAGAAGTATAAGTAGTTTTCTCTCTTTCATCTGAGAGACATTTCAGATATTATCACATTTGATGAGAATATAAGAAGAATGTTATTTTACCTTAAGCGCGGAAAATTGTGAAATACAAATATTCACGAATATTTGTGAAATTATCGAAGCAAACACGGAGAAAAAAATTTCACCAAAATTACCAGCAAAATCCTAACGCAATTTCACCGTAAATGATCGTCACTTTGAATCTGACGGTAATTTTACATCGCTAGTCCCACGCGAACGTCAATGGAATGCCAGCGCAAAGGGTTAGGCGTGTGGCGACGAGCCTTCACCGATCAGGAGAATGAAACTTGCAAGCTCATTCCGAGACCGACGTCCTTCGGCCTATTTCACATGGCACGAGCATACTGGCTCACGCGATGCGAAAAACGTGGCACGCGCGAAGAAAGAAAGCAGGATACCCGAGCCGAGCGTGTCGTAATTAAGTGACGGAATTAGGCAACGACGTTGCGCAAAAATCGAGCTCAACTCGAGTTTCGCGTTTTCAAACGACCTTCCTGGTTCCGCATTGTGACGCGTCGCGAGTCGCAGCTCTGACGATTGTTCAAGCGCAGCGGTTCGGATACGTTCCGCGCCGATTAGCCGTTAAAACGATCCTCTCGATTCGAAATCGCTTAATTCAGTTTTTCGATTAGCCGCCATCATGCGTCAAGTGGGAAATATCTCTCGCGCTTTACATAAGGAACCGCGCTCGTTGCGCTCGTGAAGAGTTCACTCATAAGTGTGTATTTCCAAGAGACGTATTTTCAGTGGCACATCACGTGGGAGCTACTCACAAACTCACTATTTGTCGAACGAAATGACATTTTTATATTTAGGACCGGTTTAACTTCTTTAAGTTAACTGATCATTAAATTATATCTGTCTTCGTTTTTCCTCCGATGTAGATGAAGACATATGAATTAACTATAAGTTAATTTACCAACCCAAAGAAGTTGGAACAACCAGTCCTTATTTTGCTATCTAAATAATAAATGTCAACTCGAAACTATAAATAATTCCATGATACTATTTTGCCACGTCTCACTCCGCACAATGCTACTCGAAGTATAAGACAACAATTTTCTTAGCCTATAATCGACCATTGTACAAATATTTAATATGAAACTTTTAACATGAAATATATATATGCAAATATTGAATGTATACATGCATAAGAATGTCTAGAATTGTCCGGGAATCTTTATCTTATTTCGAATAAAACTGATGAGAGCTTCTGATAGATTTGTGGATGCACGAATTTACGAAGTGCGCGTAACGTTTCCTTGAATGCAGTGTATATTTTTCTTTCTCATTCTTTGTGCAGGGGAATACAGAACGTAGAATTTCGGTGTAATTTCAAACGCTTTCGTTTAAGTGAACAAATTCCTCGATCCACGTTACGTTCGCGCCGATCTCGTCGCCCTGCGACCGGAGACAATCGCGCACACGAAGACGACGCGTTATTTCGCGCATTATTTCCGGAGAAAAAAGCGGATTCACGGGTTGGCGTGCGTTGGAGTACGTGGTGTACATACGTATACAAAGCTAGCACGCAGCCAGCCAGCCAGCCAGCCACGGTGTCGAACCGCCGAGATTGCAAGGTAAACGGGACGGCTGGAAAATATTTGCGCGGATCCACCGCGTTCTACCAAAATATCAGGAAACTCTGGGCGCCGAGGCGCGCACCAGCGAAATTGGGATATACCGTGTAGAGGTGGTAACGCGTCGCGCATCGCGTCGCTTCGCCTCGTCCCTTTACTACCACGTTAATACGTTTAAAGCCCGCGTACGGATCGTGGAAATTGGGTTTTGTCGCTCCACCTGGATATCTCGAGACAGAGGCTGCGAGGTAGATATAGAGTATTCCGGCAAAGGGCGAGAGAAAGCCCGCTAGTATTTGCACGTTAGCAAATATGGGTTAGTCCCCTCTTACGGCTGGTGCAAGTTTAGCGGCTTAATATAAGACTTTTCGGTAGTTCCGGCGCATCCCAGCTGCTTGCTCAGATGGCTGGCTGGCTGGTTCGCTGGCGGCACCTTCTTGTCGTCGTTGAAGAGACTAGATCTTCGGTCGTGCGCGTTGGAAACATATCGGTGGTATTCGGCGCGGATTAGCGACAATTCTCGAGGGACATTTGCCGTTGGAAAACCGACGTGTCGTGAGAAATGAGGAGAAAGTGAAGTTTCAATGACATGCCCGGTTTCTCATTCTCTAGTAACCTGTATAGTTAACCTGTATAGTTTAGACTGTAGGCTGTGACACATAGAAAACTTAAGCAGTAAGACATAAGTAATATAAAAATTGATCAATTACAGTCGACAGTTCCTTGACCGTAATGAGATTAATCGACTATGATTTTTCTATTACTCACGTCTTGCTATTTAAATTTTCTATATGTTACAGCCAAAAATCTAGACCACAGATTAACCAGAGAATGAAAAACCGAGTCATAATGTCAAAGCAAATTAAGCAAAAAATATCCGACAAAAAAGACACATTTATTCGACGGACAAAAATTGTACTGTACTTGTACTGATACAAAATGTTTTTCAAATGAGAAAATACACATTTCCTTAAAAGCTGAGTTTTCCATTAAAGCAATTATTTATTCTATCTAAATGGAAGGAAATTTAAAGTTAAATAAATATATATTATATATATATTAGTATCTACCGAGTAAATAATATTTTTTTTACTTCTCAAATTTTTTCTCCTACATTGAGAGAAAAATATATGATATTTGGAACTATAATGGCACAGTAAAAAGATTATAGTTAGGAATATAATTTTTATAGTAAATGTTACCATAATATTTGTAATATTTACAATATTAGCATAGTATAATTGATCCGTGTAAAATTTTTACCAAGAATTATAATTATTTGAAATAAAAAATATAGTAAGGTAGCAAATATTGAATGGTAAGAGAAATTAACTATTTTATATAGTCAATACAATTGGAATATTTGGCAAATATAGGTACATGTAACTATATTCCGAAAAGGTGCTTTACCATATATATAGAGTAATAAGATGGTGACTATAAATCTGTGTTCATTCTACTATATCTTCATGTTTAGATGAACTATAAATATATGTTTTAGGCCAAAACGAACTATAAGATATAGTGAGATTATAGTTATTCCAACTATTTTTTTCTCTCAGTGTAATGTATACACAGAAAAATATGTACTGGATTCAAGTAAATGTTAAAGAGACTGGGTCTAGTTGGTTCATGGATTATTATGTTGGCCAGATGATTTGCTTATGTGAAAAGAATAAAATCTCAAAATATCGTGAAAAGAATAAAATCTCAAAATATTCCTTTTAGAAGGAAGACAGATCCTTTCTTCTAAATCTCATTAAAATCCAAATAATATTATGGTTAACAAAAAGTAGAACAAAACGTGATTTAGGAGCTACCGACTACATTATTCAAGCGTCTCGACGTTTCGTGTTAATATTCTCCATCGTAAGAGAATGAACTTAAATGACGTGTTATTAGTTAGAATGAAGTTTCCTGCGAGTGTATAGTAATGAAGGTAATTTTCATTTATAAAATGACTGAAGTCGAGGTAGGAAAGTAAACCGAGTAATCGCTTCTCTTTGTAGTGGAGTATTTTTCTGTATGTAACTTTTGTTAACTAATATACACTGAAATTATACGATAAAAAATTAATAAACGGATATTTCCGATAAAAATATCGATTTTTGTATCCGATCAGAAAATATCCGATGAGAAATATCATTAATAATTTTTTGACCGATTTATCTGATAAAATGTCAATTATGATTGGAAGTATTCGATTAAATTTAATCGGATATAAAAATTCATCGGTATTTGGATCGGAAATATCCGTTTGTTAATTTTTTATTGAATAATTTCTCTCAGTTAGTTTTTCTCAATTTTAGTACAGTTCAGTTTTACAAAGAAACACTGTGAGGGAGGATATGATTTCAACGTGATTTTTACAACAATCTTGTACGTGCAGATTTTTTTAATATTAACAATGTATTAATATTTTTTAAATATTAATAATGCTTGTAAAAATCTTGCAATATAATCGTAAAAAAATAAAGAAAAAAATACATTTTTGCGTTTTCGTTATAACGTATATTTTTTTAATACATTTAAGCCAAGCTTGATTCGAAATTAAAGCTCGACCCATAATTGGGACCGTTACCTTACAGAAAGCGGCGCGTAATGACAATTGCGCGGGAGACAAAGGGCCCGAAGGTACTCACGACAGTTTGCTCGGGAATATCGGGGACGCGCGTTTTGAGGCGGTCGCTTTGTTTCATTCTTGTTTGACGACGACCGGGGAATTAACTCTGCGCGCGCCGGAACCTCTCATTTTCATTCTTTTGTCGTTATTCCTCTGCTCTATATTATATCCTCTCACGTTATATTTTTCCTTGAAAAATTCCATTCCTGTTTGTTTATTGAGATTCGCGTAATCAGGGTGATTTGTGCAAGATTCATTCGCCGGGGCGATGAATCAACGCGACGCGTTCTCACGTATTTTCATGCCGCCGCGGCGGCGGAGAGTCGTCCCGCGAACGACTGTGGAAAAATGAGATTATTCTTGCTGCTGCAAGAATTAAAGCGAAGTCGCGTTAACGTCGCGAGCACCATAGAGGAGCGTGTAACGGATCTAAACTGCGTTCGCGCTAGAAATTTGATTAATTCTCCCTCTCCACGGCCGTCCTGCCGGGGATCCGATGAAGAGGGTAGTTTCGCGTTACGCCGTTCACGGTAACTAAAAGACGGCGCGGCAGCTACTAATGCAAGCAATTAAGTGCAAGAAACAAGCGCGAGCGAACGAACGAACGAACGAACGAACGAACGAAGACGGGTGTGCGCGGACACGGACGCGGGCGGCAAATTACCAACTCGGAAAATACGATTCTGAGGTAGAACAGCAGCAGGAGGAGCGGGAGGGGAGGGGGGAGGAGCAGGGGCACGGGGACGAAATGTGCATGGACCAAAAGTAGTGGTAACAAAGCGTTTGTTCCGGCATCCGGCCTTGATACCTGAAATTAAATCATTCTCGAGTACGAGCGCGAGCGGCGTTCCCCGCTTTATGCAAATGAACGGCGCGAGCGAGCGGCGTACGCTAATGTAGCGCGATGTTTTATTAGTGCAGTCAAACCGAGGCGGGGGTGCAGGACGGGGGCGGGTGGCGGCGGTGACGGCAGGAAAGTGAACGCGCTGCGGCGAATTTTTGTCGACGAGCGTGCGATTTAACGTGCGCGCAACCCTTTCGCCGAACGATCGATAATTGATTCACAATTAAACGCTTCCGCAAACAGAGAGAGCTACCCCCTCCTTCCCTCTCTCTGTTTCTAAGGATATTATTATAAAATAATTAATAATTATAAAGGATATTATTATAAAATTGAGAACTGAAATAAAATAAAATACCAACATTATGGGAAAGTTACACATACTGCACATTAGAAGGAAAGAATCTTACGTTTTGTACCAACTTAAATTATGTAAGTTACTTCCAATTGTATTAAAGAAGAAAAACTTGTCACTCTTCCTTTCCCGTATACACTGAAAAAAAAAGTTTGGTATTACTTACCAAATGCGTTTTACCATAACATTTGGTAAAATAGTAACCAATATGGTAAATGTTACAAAATGTTTGGTAATAATTACAAAATTGTTAGTAACATTAACTTTCTTAGTAACATAACTTTATAGTAATATTCACTTCTTATATTTAGTTGATACTATTTTACTAAATGTAGTAACTATAACACAGGCTGGATAATTATTACCAGAAATTTTTCTCAGTGTATAGACTACTGCTATGTGGCATTCACGGATATCACCACTGAACGCAATCGAATGCTTTTATAATAAATGTCCTGTACACGATTCTCTTTTCAGCTCTCGAAAGAAATGCATATTTTTCACGTTTTTACGATAAGTCCGGCTGGCTTAAACGTAAAACCAAAAAGTCATACTCTGTGGAGTTCTTACTTTATAATGCTCTCAGCACAATGCATAAACACAACTCGATCCTCACATTTTCTTTACACCAGTTGTGAATTCAGAATAGCCATAAAGGCTAGAAACATGAGTGCTGAGAACGATCTTGTACTTTCTACGTGTAGGATTGTCTTGTTCCAGAAGTAGATTTTACTTTCCGTTGAGTTGTGTAATATTTTGCAACCGAATAAAAAATGCAAGGAAGCGGGAACAATTTAGGGCACATTTCTATTGGATAGAATAGTTCTTATTCGATAGGAGGAAGAAGCATAAATTAAGGATTAAATTAGCACGGCAAAACTCAACCTGTTGTATATGTAATACATAATAGAGGTTTTTTTATTTTATTTAATTCATCCTATCTTATTTAATTCATCCTATATTATTAAGGTTATACTCTCATTTTCTACAATACAAATAAATATTGTATATTTCTATGAAATAACTTTGTTATATAACCATACTTTTCTCTCTCTCTTCCTCTATCTATCTATTTATCTACATCAAAAAGATGGCTTTCTCTTGTATATTTCTTATATAACGCTAAAGGAGACTTAGTCCCATAGCATCTAATAAATGATGCTTCTCTCTACGCGCGTTATGTGGTTATTGCTGCGAATTACTCATGACACAAAGATCACAGCAAGTCACTTGTATCTCTACTTGCACCTCTTAAATCCGACATCCTATTCGCGCTTTTCATTTTTTTGTATATTGTAAACTTTAGGCAGTTATTGAACTCCAAAGGGAGTATTAATAAACTCTACTCTACCCTACTCTTTTTCTCTCTCTGTCTTCTTTCGGAGGGCGGAAGTTTGCGCTTTTGCGGCGATCAGCCGCGCCGGTGTCTCCGCGCGCAATTTCCTCGGCTTTGACGGCCGATCCCTCGACCGATCGGAAAGGAACAGCCCGGTCGAGTTTGGGCCTTTGGGCAAGCACAGTACATTCTGTCGCGTAGGAACCGTATTAATAATGCCTGGCGTGCAGAAATTGCTCGAGAAGGCCCGAAGCCACTGCCTTATTCAAGCCTCGACGAGGGAAGGGACGAGGGCGGTAGAGGGACGGGGGCGAGAGAGAGAGAGAGAGAGAGACAGAGAGAGAGAGAGCTTTTGTACTTGGAGGCAATTTCGCAGCTGCAACTTGCGTATCGATACTCGCAGCTCAATATTGCACTTTGGCGTGTGCGCGAAGCGCCAACGTACCTCGGATCCTCCCGATTCCACGGCGTCCGAAATATCCCGCCGGATATATACGCTTTTTATCTTCGCCTGACGACTTCATTCGATTACCAATTCTCTCTCCCTTGTTTTCACGAGGTGGAACTTGCGCGAAAACTTACGGACACGGTAACTCGTACGGCTCAATGCTTGGCTTACCTGCAACAGAAATAAGCGTTTCGCAAATTGAATAACAGGGTAAGGTGGGGTGAAATGGCTAATTTTGTTATTGTACGAATGCTGAGCGACACGTATATATACACAATAGAAATGCAAAATAACGCTACGGATTCACTGGGATACAAATGTGACGCATGCGAGTTGATTCTCCATTTTTTAAGAACTTGTTTATAAAACTCGTCGTGGCTTTTGCCTGTTTCAACGTGCAAGCGCCGCACGCAGAGAAATTCTCCCTGACAATCATTAATCGAAGAAATAACATAGTAATGTAATATGCAGAAAGCAGCATACTGAGAGAAATTATTTGATAGAAAATTAACAAACGGATAATTCCAATTAAATTCCGATCAATGATATCCGATCAAGATATTCGACTAAATTTGATCGAATACTTTCGATCATAATGAAATTTCAAAATAAATCGATCAAAAAATTATGAACTAATATTTCTCATCGAATGTTTCTTGATCAAATACAAAAATGTATCGATAGTTTGATCGGAAATACCTGTTTGTTAATTTTGTATCGAATAATTTTCCTCAGTGCACCTTGCAAATGGAGTTTTCTTTTGTTAGGCGTTATAACGTTTTCCTTTTGGTCTTTGAAAGAATTCTCTTGAGGCCAATAAGAAGATTCCGCTAACGATAAGATCATATTTTTTGCGATGTAGCATGCTGTATTAACAAAAAAAAAAAAAAAACGAGTTCAGTGTGCAGCCTCTCGGCGCACTCGAACGAGCCGTTAATTTCTCTAATCGTGCCTCGCGTTATCAGTCTCCGTCTCGCGCTGCAAACGCAGCACGGTGCATTGACGATCGCATCGCGCGGTAATTAGCGGCATTAGGCGAGTTCGCGAATGAAAAGGATCGAAGTGGTCGTCGAGGAAATAGGCGAACCGAACGCCAAGGGCGAAGGGGAGGCAGGGAGCTGTAGTAAGAGGGAGGTCAGGGTGGCGCGGACGATGCAAGCAGCAGCAGTAGTAGTAGTAGTAGTACTAGTAGTAGTAGTAGTAGTAGTAATAGTAGTAGTAGTAGTAGTAGACCGAGAAACGTGACGGTAATCTCGATGAAGCCTCTCTCCTTCCTTTTGTTCGTGTCGCTCGGGGATCGGTACATTCCTTATCGGGCGCCGTTGTCCGCCGAAAGCAATTAAGCGATAAATTTTACGATGCCACAGCAGTCTGGATCACCGCCAACTTCCGGTCGCCCGGTCGGAGGGCGAGCGGCCGAGGAGCGTAGATCTCAGGCGTACGTGCACGTACGTAAAGACCCTTCTACATCTGTCACAGCGTCGGTTGCGACGCTCGTCGTGACGATCATCGCGGACTCACGGCGTGAACTTCGCCAGTGGCAATCCAACCTCCTCGCCTAGCCACGAGATAGTAAATTTATGTCCAACATCACTACTGGCCAGTAACGTAACGCCTCACTTCTCCCAGTGGCAGGGCAAAGTTGGCTAATGAGATTAAAATAAACGGCGTCGCAGTTATGAGATGAAAAACCACAAGTAGTTGCTAGCCAGTAATGTAACGCTCAATTCTGTTTTTTGGGGATTTTTATGAAATTACGTAATTCATTTTGATCGAGATAATTTCATTTTTAAGTGCTAGTAGTGATACAGTAGCCAGATATTTTAAAATGGAGAATGTCATCTACTTTAGTATATTTGGCAAGATTACGACTAGACTATAAACTCCTTTCTATATTTCAGTAAATAATCAAGCAGTAGCGAATCAGTAACGAGCTAGAAAACTTGACCTAGCCTGTACTAGTTAGCTATTAGCTTTTGATTCGGGGTAACTAGTTACACTTTTACTCGAGTTGCTAGCTTGCTTGAAATTGCTTGAAATTGCTTGAAATTGTCGATCAGTGTACAGAGATCGGCATAATAGCCCCAACACATGAAGTTATACCTTGCATGATGTAATTCTTGTGGGAAACTTTAAAATATCATAACCTCATGTGTTATATGGCTGTATGACGGGCTGAGCCAGATGATTGAAGATCGCAACACTTTCCCGCGATGAGTTTCGCAACACACCCTGTATTCAACAGGAAAAATGTATTTTCTGAGAATTATTAAAAAGAAAATTCAATTTTGCGAAACTTAGCGAGAAAAATATACAGATAAAAAAGATTGGTTGAATTAATGATACAAACACAACTATAAATGCGTTTTAGTTGAAGGAATTTATGGTTCTAATAAACAAATATCCGGTCTTTAAGAATTTTCATAGAATTTCTATTGAATCTCTGATCTTTAAGAACCGAATTATAATCTATATATAATTATAAGTCTTTATGTGTGTTTAAGTCTTATAATTAATTTTCTATAATTATACAGTTTTAAATATAAACCAAATTCGACTCTTAAGAATTTCTATGGAATTTGAATTCTTGATTCTTAAGAGAATCGAATTATAAACCTGTAATAATTACAAGTTTTATCTTATAATAATTATAAGAACCAAAATATAAACCGAACTTGGCTCTTCAAAATTTCTACTAAATTTCTGATTCTTGGAACCCGATTACAATGCTTGTAATAATTATAAGTCTTACGATTTGAAGTCTTATCTTGAAATAATTATAAGAAATATAAATCAGATTCGTCTCTTAAGAATTTCCACTGAATTTCTACTGAATTTCTGATTCTTAGAACCCGATTACAATACTTATAATAATTATAAGTTTTATGATTTTAAGTCTTATCTTGAAATAATTATAAGAAATATAAGTCAAATTCGTCTTAAGATTTTCTACAGAATTTCTGATTCTTAAAAATCAAATAAGAATCATAAATTCCGTTTTCTTCAAAACGCATTTAGTCGTCTCATTATCGTGTTAATTCGACCAGTCCCTTTCCTCCATGCGCTGCAATCGTTAATCGCCTGACTTGCTGTCTTTATACCACTGACGCCTCTAAAATTGGCTGCTACATCGCCAGGCAAGTTGACACGTTTGCGAGCGTCGTCGTGAGGAGCGTCGCAAACGACATTGCGAAAGATGTAGAGGGACTTTAAAGCGGAAAACGCGGCGAGGCAGAGGCGTTTCCTGTTGCTGCACCACCGCGGGACCACCGCGAAAATTCCCACCGTCACGATCTTCTTAATCCCGAGCTCTGCCGCAATTCGGGTTAACGAAGCGCATCACGAAGTACGGGCGGGCGCGAGCGAGCAGAGTCTATCTACGTCCTGGCGAGGCGGCGAAACGATTCCGCGATCTTCCGACACGTTTAAGCGACGTTTAAGCATCCGGTTCAGGCAAAGTGGACCCTCCCTCCAGGAGGGGGATGAAACGACGCTCGTCCGTCGCAAATAATGACCGGCGTGATGTAACGATATTATGTAAAGTCTCACTCGCGGAGATTATGCGCGCGGGCGCGGAGTCAGCTAGATTAACCTGTGTATTTCGTTTTAGCGTGATGAGCGTAGCGGGATGGGTAATTAAATGATTAATCGTCGCTAATCGAAGACGCTCTCGGCGCGGTAAAAACAGGATATACAGAGAGAGAACCTTATAAATAGTAAGGAATTACAACGGAATTTTGCAATCGAGGAATAGATCGACGTTCTGCGGCAATTCACATGTGCCTTTTATACTTTAGAAACTGTGCCAAAACATTTGTCATGTTTCTGAAAAAAATTACTATATTAGATATTAGAGAAAATATCTAAAAAATAAATATTTATTCGGCGCGTACTAGTAACATATCTAAATTCTTTTATTATTTATTTATTTAAGTGAAATAAATAATTATTTTCACGAAAAACTAAAATTTTAAGAAAATATACATAGAAAAAAAGAATATATTCTCGTTTTGAAAATGTCTTTATTTTCATTTAATAAATCTTAAAATGAGATTTTTAAATATTGGAGAAAGATATCATCGTCTTCAAAATGATCATATTGTACTCTTCTTATGAGACTATTGTGTAATATTCAAACAAAATATAACTTGTTGAAATTTAACAAAATTATATATCGTTGCTTACTCATGAAACAATTGTTTGTTAATTTGAATATATTAGTTTTAAATGGATATACATTTTTTTCTGTATATATTTCCTTATTTGAAAAATATGTTATATTAGTATAACAAAGCAAATATACTATCAATATCCCTTTAACAAAGTTTTTTATTTTTTAGATATTTTTTCTCTCAGTGTATATTCTTTGGTAACATAGATCTTACTGATAGTCTATTTTTGCATTATTATAGAAACATAACAAAATTGAGAAGTCTTTATATGATAAATAAAATTATATAACATTCTTTCCCTGTATACCCTGAGAGGAAAAATACCTAAAAAATAGTCAATATTTATTCGACGGACACTAAAAAAATAACATATTTACTTATACTAATATATAAAATATTTTTCAAATAAGGAAGTATACGTTTTCTTAAAACCTCCCTTAAGGAAATCTCAGCTTTTCGAAAAAGCAATTGTTTATTCTATTTAAATATAAAAAAAAACCTAGAGATTTAAATAAATGTGTTATTAATGTCCCTATCAAATAAATATTTACTATTTTCTAGATATCTCTTCTCTCAGTGTAGAGTATAGATAGTTATGTAGGATGTCCATACTTTCGAGTGTGGCAGCGCTCATGTGTCGGTGAAATTTATCAAACTGAAAAGTCTATTATTTTACAAACAATCACATATGATAATTTTCGTACTCTATATAAATCACGCGCAATCAGATAATTTTCTCTAATCAACATCTCCACAATTGTCATGCTTGTCAGCAAAATAGTAGTGGAATATATAGGTTTAGTTTGACGATTTTATAATTTGCACACTGGTTACTCTTAAATCCGGACATCCTGTAGATCGCGACGGGAACTTCTGAATAATAATCTTTTAGCGCGAGATTCCGAAAATTCCCATGGAGAAGAGCGCGGCTCGTGAATCTTTTTTCGTCCTTTTCTCGTTTTTTCTTTGCCAACTGTGCGCGGTACGATGCTCGCGAAAGGCGGAGGAAGTTCGCGCGGCGCGCGTTTAACGCTAAACTGCCGTGCCGGGGCCAGGACCTTTTTGCTTTTTCGGGATGTTTCGTCGTTGCATCGTTATCGTGCAATTATCATGTCCAGCTCGCGCTCGTGTGACGTGTGCTAATTATGCGCGAACACGCGCGCGCGCGCGCGCGCTGCGCACGCGTGTGCAAAGTTTCATTACTCGGAAAAAAAGGAGAAAAGAAGAGCAACGCGAAACGGACGACCCAATTCCTCGGGGCGCGCAACATTCCGCGCGGATATCAGGCCGGCATTTGCATGAAAAATTGCCGGAGTTTTCGGCAGATTTCCACAACGAAATCCCGCTTTCTCTAAATTTTGCGAAGTCAGGCGAAGCGAAAAATGTGCCTCCCGTTATCTTTACGCGCTTCAACCGCGCGTAATTGTATCCATAATATCATCTCACATGCACATGCAGGATCTCTTGAAATCCCGCTAAATTTTGCCTCGAATTAAAAGCCGCGTAGAGAACGCCCGCGTAAAACGGAAGAAGGCGTTGTTCTCAAATAAATGCTATCCCGGCGGCCGTTAGATTTTACGTCAGGCTACGTTAGGCTTTAAGTTAAAAAGTGTTTGATATTTGTGATTATTATTACATGGCAAAATAAACATAGCAATTCCCGGATATTTATTTGCGTGATGAACACTAACGATATATATTTAAGTCGAAATTCTTTTATAATATTCTAAACAAAATAAACAATTATTTACATACTAATATATAAAATATTATTTTCATCTAAACAGAATAAACAATTGTTTGATATTCATTCAGTTAGATGGATTTTCGAGAATGATTCGCCGGTGTAATCGACGTTTACTCCTCAAGAGTCCAGAGTCCGTTTTCCCAGTTTTTAAACAAATCAACAGGTCGTTAATTGAGCCTCTCGTTAAGGTTCGGCACGGGAAAGCGTGCAAATTACATCGAGTCCCATTATCGGGGAGCTTTCGCGGGATACCCCGTATACACGCGGCGCAATCGTCTGTGTTGGCGCGGCGATACGTTTCATCGAATTAAGATTATCGAGCGAAAGCCACGTTACCGTAGCTCACTCTCAATCGGCTGCCGCCGGTTGCGCATCGACTTAATGCCAAATTACGCGAGTGCACCTATTTCATCCGGAAATGCGACGCCCGTGCCTTCCATCCTCTCCCATCTTCCCCCCCTCTCTCTCTCTTTCTCTCTCATACAGTCCGCCGAAATGCGACCGCCGTCGTTTGCGCAACGACGTGGTCCTGTTTGCACGCGAAATTCGGGATTTCCACGACGACATACCGAGTATGAGTGCGTGTAATTCTATTTGCCTCTTCCCTAACGTCCGCCTCTTAATGCGAGCAGTCTTATACGCGGTAATAGCGTTAGTTTTCTCTTCGGATCCGTTTAATGCCTAGTAACTCCGCGCGCGGGCGAAAATACCGCCGCTCTCCGGGTTAACCCGCCGAGTTTCGCGATGTTATCGGGATAATTCCGGCGAAGGGGGATATTCCGCCCTACCAGGAGTTTCAATAATCCGCCCCGAAATACATCGGCGCCGCTTCGTTTACGAAGCGTGCCGCGACGAACGAGGCATTGCGTCCCCTCCGGCTTGTTTCTGCCGAATTCCAGCGAACGCGACGAAAATTGCGAGAACAATTCGCACACGGAGAAAAAAGATTTATCGAATTAACGTGGCAAACCGCGTAGTAAATTGCTCGAGGTGTGTCGTTGGAATCTGGTCCGACTTTCTAAAATGATTGCGCTGAGAAAAAAAGTATTTAAAAATTAACAAATATTATTAGGTGGATACCATTAACATATTTACTTAAAATCAAAATTTTCTTCATCTAAACCGAGTATTGTTTATTTAAACCAAGTAAACGACAATACTGGGACTCCCAATCAATATCGTAATGAGATTGTCCTCCAATTTTGTGGTAAATACAAACATTCTAATCGGAATCTGTGTTTTATCTAGGAAAATTTGCGTAATTCTATGCGGCAACACACGAATCAAACGCGTCTCGCTTCATCGATTGTCACGACATGCAATACTTGAAGCGATCTTTTATCTCCGTGCAGAGCAGAGTGATTAATACGTCCTGCGGCCTGACACAGCACGTGGCTGTGTTATTATCACTCGGTTATCTTCGATCCTCGGTCTTTGCAATTTTCTTATTAGCCCATGCCGACGCAGCGGCATCGGACTGTTGTCTTCGCTCTCGTCGAGCTAAGCAAATGGGACGGATATCGCGTGACGAGCAGCTAACTCGCGATAAGCTATCGTAGCGTTTGTCTCGTGGAAATGGGAAGACGTATAGTCGAATGTTCCTCGAGCATGCGACTCGGCAGGGTCTCGCCGAAAACGAAGGATCGGAGGATTCCTCGCTTTGTTTCCTTCTGTCCTTCTTTCTCTCTGTCTCACGTCCTCTCGACGAAGAAAGGGTCGCGCGAATCCTCATGGGCGGTTGCAAGTGCGCCGGCTGCTGATGCCGATGAAATTTCATTAGCTTGAGTAGAGAGAGAGAAAGAAAGAGGGGGGGGGGGGGGAGAAAGAGAGAAACAGAGAGAGAAACTCAGCTCGGTGGAGCGCATTGTTCTCGGGAATCAAAGCTTTCTGCATTTTCATGACAACGACAGACGCGAGTACTCGATACGAAAGGAGAAGATGCCGCTTCCTTCGACGCTCCTCGCGGCGCCGAGCACTTAAGAGAAAACTCCGTCGTCCTCCTCCTGCTTCTCCTTATCGTCGTCGTGGGAAAGGATTCGCGACTCGACGGCGGGGAGGCAAGCGAGCGATTCACGAGCCTGCGAGAGTCCGCGTCGTGAAGAGGCCTCTTTCCGCGAGATTTTCGGGAGAAGTTTGACGCGGCAGGAGCGCCACGAGGGACGCGGTGGAAAAGAAAAAAAGAACAAGAAAGGGGGATGCCTCGTGAACGAGCGCGAGTTTCATACAACTTCTTGCTTATTTTCGCGGAGGTTGCTTCGGGGAAGACGTGTAGGCTTTCGCGCGCGCGCTCTCGGGATCGATACGTAGGGGAGACCGGTGTGGAGTCATATGGTCTGAGGGGTCGCTCATGTGCTTCGTTTCAGTATTTATCTTGAGAGGAATAACTGCGGTTTTGTCAGAAGGAGAGAGAGAGAGGGACATATTTTCAACCTCTCTCTTTGTCTATTTCTCCTTAATTTAACGTAACCCACTGCGATAGAAGTACTGTGATTGAATACTGCGTGGGATTTGACAAAATCTGGCGGACCAATGACAAAACTGGCTATCTTATGGCCAGACCCCTATCAGAGGGGTCTCTAAGGGCATTTACCCCCGGTCTCTCCTATATCCTGCTGCCACGGCCCGGTGCGACGTCCTGCAAAAGCGCGCGGAAAACGGCGGAGTCCGCGATTTGTCGGCACGAGCCGGCGATATTCGCCGGCGTAATCGCCGACCGATTGACAGTCTCGCGCGTACGTTCGCAACAATCGCGATTGAATCGTCGGGATGGCGGGCGAGGCGTATATTTATGGGAACGAAGTCGGGCGGAATACTATTTTGCCGGAAGGCAATCGCAATGCCTCTCCAATAACATCGGCGATTCCGATTGAACGTCTCGCATACAAAGCGCCCCGCAATCTGAGCAACCCGATAAATTATTACGACGTTCGAAATCGACGCTTGCCAGCCCCCCTCTCCCCTTAGCCAGCCAACCCCCCTAGCCATCCAACAGAGCCAGCGCTGCGCACCCTCGCGTTTAGGAAACTGCTCTTTGCTAGTATCGTACGTTACACTATACGGAATCTCTCTCTTCTTCCCCTCCCTCTCTCTCTCTCTCTCTCACTCACTCATTTATTCACTCACTCTTCTCTCTCTCTCTCTCTCTCTTTATCTCGCAAACTGCATTAGTTCGATTCGCGCGGCGAGCGTATAAATCGTTTCGCTTTGATCGGATAATTCTATTAATCAGAAAATGCTCGCGCGCACGGAGAATCAAATTTATTCACGCGGAGAATCGATCTTCTGGAGAACACGCGCCGAGTATTTCGCGAATCGGCACGGGCGCCGGACTCGATTACTGTCCACGACGCGGCTATCTCGACGAAGGGGATGAAAGGAATTACACAAGACGAGCGATGTCGTCAACGAGGGGAGAATCCCTTCCGCTAGATTCCTACTCGCATAACGCGTAACGTAGATTTTCTTGTTTTTCCGCATGGTCGGTAGTTATCGCACACATGGACTGTATTTTCTTGTAAGAGGCTTGATAAGATTTTAAGAACAGCTAGATTCCTCCCTCTTCCTCCTTTCTTCACTGTCCGCTGGCATTCGATCTTTGTCTAATTAGTTAGTTCTAATAGGAGTTCAGCTAGATATACATAATTACATAATTTAGTAGAAATATAAAATATTTCTCAAATAAAAAAGTGTATTTTTTTAAAACCTTTTCATGACAGCAATTGTTTATTTCACTTCAATAAAAGTATCCAGATTTAAGTAAATATGTTATTAGTGCCCATCTCGAATAAATGTTTTTTATTCCTTAGATATTTTTCCTCCCTGTGTATGAGCGATTGTCGAAACGTCATGTCAAATATAAATACTAACACGCAATTCCTTTTTTCTTGTATTTCTTATAAATATAGGATTTTTATGAAAAAAATGTGTACTGCTTTGTTTGATCATATCGAGAGGACATCGAAATAAACCACGCATATAAAGATCTTTCTGTAAACTTCTTGTATATTTTTAAGCTTCTAAATATAGTTGCAAAGGTACAGAAATGTTCGTTGGGATTCTTCTGAAAAGAGAGCGAACATATACTTGGTATGTACAAGCTGCAGAACTTCTGTACATCAGGCAAATATGACGGTTCTGTACATCAGGCAAACTGACAGTTCGAGATTTTGAAATTTTTATAATCTGTGTCACAGTTATCGGGCAATGCTCCAATTCACTTTCGTATTTCCACTCTATAAAAATAGGTATAATTCTGTGAAGCCCATACGATGTGAATTTAGTAGAAAAATGTTTCACCGCTTTACAATGTATGGCATCTCCTCTGAAAATAAGAGCAAAGGACAGAGATGTGCTGAGTAAGGTGCTTTCTCTGTCACACAATACTATAGGAGAGTGTGATGTAGGGGAATCAAGAGAGAAGCAATGAGACACAATGAAGGAAAGAAAGTTGTTCTTTTCACCAGTAGACTAAACAAGTAGACAAGGAAAACATCTTACACTCTATTGTCCTCTCCTACTAATACTAACTCCAGTCGTCCAATAGAAACGCGCAGTCTATCTCTATAAATATGCCGCACTAATAGGATATCCTTTTATACACAGAAAGAATATTACAGATTTTTCTTTTTTCATATAAATTCTTTTCAACTTTACTATGTTTTCAGTAACACCGAAGTAGAAACTGTTAGTAAGATCTATCTTACTAAGCAATATAGTGAATTTCGTTAGAAATATAGTGAAGTAAGTGTCTTAATAGCACATTTCAGTTTCTAAGTTATTTAACAGTACATTTCAGTTTCTAAATTATATAAGTAGCACATATGAAATGAAACGATAAATTACTGCAGAGTATTGATCTGTTCTCCGGTTATAAAATCCTAATGGTAATTTTTACTATAAAATTCTCTCTCCGTGTAGTTAAGTCTTTGCAGTCTCTTGCGGAGCGCTCAGTCGGCGATCGCGGTCCATGGACTCCATTGCGCGAAAAGCGTTCTGATCAGATCACATTACGAGATCGCGTCACCAGGAGATAAAAAAGCGCGAAGCGCGCCTTTCGCAGCACCTCTCTCAGTCGCGTGCTGCACGCAAAAAAAATGACTTCATCAGCTAAAAATGACTAATATCAGCTAAACCGCGGTAGCTGATTCGAACTTAGTCAAAAGGCTAATCGTTTAGCTGTCACTGCTAAGAATTGGCTATGACAGCTAAAATGTATTCGCTATGAAATACAAATATATTAGGTGACATTAAAAATGCACATTATTTCAAATAGCTAAGAAAATGGCAGTTATTCCCAAATTTCTTATCGTATGCATATATTAAAGAAGTTTGCCGCACAGCTACAATCATTTGTTCCTGGCAGCTAATATTTCTCGCTGTAGCGCCTAAGTTTAAACAACGAATAAATTTAGCTTCGGTAGTATCGACATTAGTTATCCCTACACTGAAAAAAAAGTTTGGTAATACTTACCAAATGCGTTTTACCATACCATTTGGTAATCAATAATGGTAAATGTTACCGATGTTTGGTAATAATTACAAAATTGTTAGTAACATTAACTTTCATATAGCAATATTCATCTCATATTTATGAGATACTATTTTACTAAATGTAGTAATTATAACACAAGCTGGATAATTATTACCAGAAATTTTTCTCAATG
>NW_022639460.1:1493404-1493946 GCF_010583005.1 Odontomachus brunneus | reverse complement strand
AAAAAGTTTGGTAATACTTACCAAATGCGTTTTACCATACCATTTGGTAATCAATAATGGTAAATGTTACCGATGTTTGGTAATAATTACAAAATTGTTAGTAACATTAACTTTCATATAGCAATATTCATCTCATATTTATGAGATACTATTTTACTAAATGTAGTAATTATAACACAAGCTGGATAATTATTACCAGAAATTTTTCTCAATGTATTTCAGTGACACATCTTATCTGCCACAGCTATTTTTTAGCTCTGGAAGCTAGTTCTTTTTTTGCGTGTACTCGTTTGGCCGCTTAGCTCTCGTCCAGGTGCTTCCTTGCTATTTCGTGCCGGAAGGGCACGAGACAGGCAGAAGCGGCGAGGTGAGCACGAGTTGCAATGTTCCGCGACGTCGGGCGCATGCGAATGGCGCTCGAAAGCGCCGATCCGCGAGAGAGATTCGCGCCGCGCCGTTTTGGTTTCACCGGGGGCGATCGGCCCGCTGCATTTTCGCCGTGAGTGTAAAGCGCGAGAGAGAGAGAGAGAGAGAGGGGGGGG
>NW_022639460.1:1489733-1493330 GCF_010583005.1 Odontomachus brunneus | reverse complement strand
GGGGGGGGGGACGAGGAGAGGGACACACACACACATACACCCACGTACAGATATCGCACGAGATGTGCGGCGAATAGTAAGTCGATGACATGATCATACGGACGCGCGCGCGTGCGGAAGATTATGTTGCAGGTCGCATAATGCGCGAGTCGCGAGCGCTAATTAGGGCGTCACGAAATTACAATGCCGTAATTGAACAGATGTCCGAGCCCAGGGCCGCTGATTAAAGCGCTACCTGCCGTATCTGACGGCGCTTTTACAATCGCGTCATTAGCATATCAGTGTCAGCGCGCATTAGTTTAATCATCGTGTCGCGCGGATCCTGTGCGAGAATAACAATATCCGTCATGTAGTCGGGTACAGGTGCGTGCGTGCATGCGTGCGTGAATGCGTGCGCGGGTGCCGCTGTCCGAAGCCAACAATGTGTCGCTTAGCCGTCGAACAAAATCGCGTACTCGCTGAAATCGCGTGTCAAAGGGTACGGCCTGCTTGCACACACTCTCTCTCTCGCACACACATACACACACACACACACACACACGCACGCGCGCGTGTCACATGACTCTCTCGATACCCCTTCGCTCAAATTCATACCCCTCTCCTTCGTCCTCCTTTTTCGATTGCTTCGTTAGCGCGCGAACGGCGCGCAAACCGAGCGAGGACACACATCCATACACACCCCCGCACACACACACACACACACACACACACACACACACACACACACACACACACACACACACACACACACACACAACTCGCGGTGGAAAATAAAGAGGATAGAAGGAAGCGGAGGAGAAAAGGGGCCTTCATCCACGTGCTTGACTCGCGGAGTGCTCGTGCCTTGCACCAAGAAAAGGGAGGGTCTCGAAAGCCGGGCACGCGCGCTCAAAGAGAGATGGAAGGTGGGTGCTGGGTATCATTTCTCCTCTAGTTTCTTCATCGGTTTCTCTTAGAGAATCGAGGATACTCGCCGTAATATCTGCCAATTATATACGGCGCGCTCTTTCTCTTCGCGATGTGGTCGTCGCGATATGTTTGCAAGAAACAGGGAAAAGGAAAGAAAGAAAGAAAGAGAGAGAGAGAGAGAGAGAAAAGGAGTTGAGGAGCGGTTGTTACGGTTCGAGTCACGTTTATCGGCTCACGCGCGATGTTTCCAATTTCAACGGTGGAACCGCGTGCCGATACGCTCTGCGTCAGTAAAATATGAAATAAAAAAAAGTAGAGCGTGTTATATGTAGGTGAGAAAGTTCTTCGTTAAAGTGCTGTAACGGGAAGGATGAACGAAGTATAGGTTTGATAGGCTCTCAGGTAATACAACCAGCTCAAGTGAAGAATAGTCTCAGTAAGATAAAAGTACCAATTCTCCCAGACACGTATTTAATCTTTATAATTAAATATTTTTAAATACGAATACTATTATTTTTAAATACGAAGATATTGGTCTTTAAATACGAATATATATTCAAACTTTTTGAACACATCTATATATTTAATATATATTTATATATTTATATATTTATATATTTATTTCTATTCTTTATATATATTTTATTATATAAAACAAAATGTCTGTCTTCTATATGTCTTCTCTATTAACCAATCTGGACCAAGTTTTGTACAGTTACTCTTCGGAGCTCTACACCGCGATGGAGCGACCTAAACACAAGATAGACACGCAATTTAGTTAAATAAAACTCGAGCTGCGAGTTCGGCATCCGGTGGCGGATAATCGGCGTTGTTGTCGCCGTGAGTACTCGCGGCGCCCGTCGTCGTTCATGCATTATACATGAAAGGTACCAGTGTTATTCTGCGCGCCTTTTTCAGCCGAGGTTCCTCACGGTCTTTTGCCTCCTTCCCCTCTCCCGCCTACACCCCGCGACAATCACGAATCGCAATACACGCGACGTTATCGATCAATGCTCTCGTTCGCTCAAGAGAGAGAGAGAGAGAGCCGGGCAAACCTGTCTCTCTTGATTTTTTTTTCTCATTCTCAAGGACGTAAGTCGCATAATCGACGTCACCTCGATAGCTTCACGAAGAAAACGGAAAAAGGGTTTACGATCGATCGACGAAAGCTGCATTTTTTATTACGTTGACCTTAACGGGATAATTCGCCACACGGAATTTCCGATGCGATTTCTTGTGCATTTGTATGTAAAATCTGAGAATTAACTGAGAACTTCTTCATCACTCACAGTGATTTTGTGACGGTCACCTGAAATTTGGCATGCTATATTGTGTGTATGAAATAAACAAATAATTCACAATTCTAAATTGACTTGATTCTAAATTTTTTATATAGAGCTACTGTTTATAATTTTTTACATAGACCTCATTTAAGCATTTTCTGTAAAAAGTTGCTCCATTTAACCAATACTCTCGTCTAAAAATTTATTAAGATTTTTTTCAAATCAAATAATAAATAAAAATTCAATAAAAACTATCTGGAAGGAGGTAAATTCTTGTTCTGCTACTTATCTAATTATTTAATTCTGAAGTGAGAATTAATCGGCGCGAGTGGACGCGATAACTCGAGGACGATACTCGCATGAAGTTCTAATTTCTGCAATCGCTCAATCGTTGGTATCCGCGGTGCGAAAAACTAGTTGTTGCTATTCGCGAGGAAATATCGGCGCGAATTAATTATATGTCTATATTTAACGTACCGCCAATCTCCCCCTGTCGACCTATTCACCTCCTTCCAACCCCACGCGCTCGCGTCTTGCTCCTCTCTCTCTCTCTCTCTCTTTCTCTCTCAACGTTGTCCTATTAATTTCCCCATCGTGTCACGACCACCAACGGCGCTGACAATTAATTCAACGATTTCTTGAGCGCACGAGTCAGATTACACGTTAGTTTTTCATTTCTGCCGCTCCTCCCGGCGAAAACTGCTCTCTTCCCCTCGTAGTTTATTATAAAGTTCAGAAGCGGCAGCCCGAGAGCGCGAATGCGATGTAGGTTCTTTTTTTTTACGCTCCTCGCATGAGCACCGAGCCAGGGGCAGGACCGATCGACCTTTCGTCCCTTTTTCATTCCCTGCGAGCCCTTCCCCCTTTCCATTCTACCCTCCTCCCTCTCTTCCCCTCTCTCTCTCTCTCTCTCTCTCTCTCTCTGTCTGTCTTCCTTCCTCTATCTCCCTTTTTCTCTTTCTTCCTTTACTTTCTCGCGACCACCAACGACGTCGACGATTAATTCGCCGATTTCTTTTGCACCGCGGCGAGGGAGATTTTTAATTAGTCGCTCGCATTAAGATTCAAGGCCCGCAGTTAAGAAAAAGGGAAAGAAGAAGAAAAGAATTGGCGGCCGTGTGTACGCGAGGTCATTTCTCAAAGAGCGTATGTTAAACATTCCTCGCATATAATCATTCGTTTCACGTGGCAATTGTTTTCATTCATGAGCGCTGAGCGCGCAAAAAGGAACTGATATCAATGCCGTTGGATCGCGCGCACCGACAGTCCGCGAGCTCGCTTTTCTGTCGACTTATTCTCGTTTCGCCACGAATGAAATTTTCGATCAACGACCTGTTGTACCCGTCCTTCCTCGTTCTCTCTCTCTCTCTCTCTCTCTCTCTCTCTCTCTCTCTCTCTCTCTCTC
>NW_022639460.1:1486906-1489705 GCF_010583005.1 Odontomachus brunneus | reverse complement strand
CTCTCTCTCTCTCTCTCTCTCTCTCTCTCTCTCTCTCTCTCTCTCTCGCCTGCTGCTTGAAATTCAATCAAAGTTTGCCGGGTAATTCGCGGCCTTGAATCGTGCGCTGTGAGGATCCATTATTATTAAGCTCGTCGCGCTCAAAGCTACCGGGTGCGATAAGCAATGCCGTGGATGTGCGCTTGACGTTCGGGAGATGTGCGCATTGACAGATTACCGGAGCAAGAGAGAGAGAGAGAGAGAGAGAGAGAGAGAGAGAGAGAGAGAGAAGTCGCGTATTTAAAATTCAAAGACGAGTAAAAGAAACTCACTCTCTAAAGTACAAGCTAAGTACGAGTAAGTTCTTCACTGAAACGCTACACTTTAAACTAGTAATTCAGTTATAAGTGCAACCAGTAAAATCTCGTTGATTGGATCAGATACTAGTAACGATTATTCTTATTACCGATGCATTTTGCGAACGTAGACAGCATCATTGTACGCAAGACGCGTGGGAGCCATTAATCCCGTCGTCACAAACGCAGAAACTTGGATTTGGACCCGATACATATAAAAACTTTGCCCATTATAGATTTTGCAATAAAATCCTACTTCCGCTTCCGAAAGAGAATTCCAGCGGGAAATAAGATGGAGCAATAAAGTGGGAATTAAAAATCAGTAAATAAGTTCTTTTAATAATTTAATCAAAAATATTTTTACTGATTTAATTTTAAGAAAGCGCATAGAGATTTCCAAAGATCTGCCTATCAACAGCGTAGATTTCGATTAAAATGTTTAAATTTGTTCTGAAATTATTTGTTTCACTACAAAATTGTCAATTTTATTTTTGCCACAAACAGTTTCTCTGCCTAGAATTAAAATAAAAATATTACGCATGTTTTTCAGTTAGCGAGATAGGATATTTTTGTGGTATCAAACGAAGAGTCTCATTTTTATATAAACTATTGTATTCGATAGAGCAAAAATAAAACGATAAAGTAATAATTTAAAAAAAACATTTTAAATATTTTACTGAACGGAATTATTTGGAAAACTAACGTATGTTTTGTTTGAGTGTAAAATAAAAACTCGAAAAAATATGAAGGAAACTTAGAGTTTTTCACTTAAAATCGTATATTTAATTATGTAATTATTAATTATCTATTAATTCATTGGAATTCACTTCGATTTTTCAAAAAAATAATAAATTTTGATTGAGAAATCTCATAAATATTAGAGGCGTAACATCAAAAAGAAAATACGATTCCAAGTAAGAAACAAATTCTCTACTGAACGGTTTCCTAAAGTTTTCTTTTTTCTTCGATTTTTATATTATATATTTATGTTGTATAAAATATTTGTAATTGTATAAAAAAAGCTTTGAGTATAATTTTGTGTACATTTTACAAGAGCAAATATTCAAAAAGCATAAATATTCAAACTGTTTTTTTAGTATCTTGCTCTCTCTCTTTTTTTTAAATAAATGATAAATGTTTTGAATAAAACAATATACATTATATATTTCTACTTGAAATATAAAACATTAACATCACATTAAACATTCAAGTGTATCGTAATTATCCAACATTTAGTAAGTCCAACAGTTGGTAAGTTATAAAAATGGTCGTACAACAACCTGAAATATCTTGGAAAGAACAAATCTTATATTTCTATAAATCATTTATAAAGTAATAATCAAAATTTATTCGACAACATAATCAAATTACAAAAGCACTGATTATTACTTTGTTACTCTCTTTGTGTCTCCTCTCTTCCATTCATTCTTTGTACATGACCTTTCTTCTGTCTTTCCTCACTTGGAATCGCAACTTCAATTGTTTGGCAAGTCGCGGAACAGACTCCAGAATTAGTTCCCAGAAAATGTTATCCCTGTAGTTGGGATAAGAATGGGATTGATATTGCAATACGATACACCTATCTGAAACAAGTTTGGGTAATCCGATCGGACTTGTGGGCATGTTTGGGAAATTTCCATGCGCGCGAATCCTCGCGACTCCCCGCAGTCACGTCGACTGCAGCGAATATCGAATAAATGTTTCGCAAATGCGGATCGATGAATACTTCATAAAAAAAGGAGGAGAGCCATGAAAGTACAAGGAAATAATTGCACTTAATTTGGCATTCGAACGTAAAGCAGGGCCGCGGCCTGTCGGTCGGTCGGTCGGTAGGTAAGAAGAATCGAGTTTCAGTGCTCCATGAATTTTTCGCGCTGATCTTGTTTAATTTCAGCGAACGCGACATTTTCATCCTCTCTATTACTTCCAATCGCGTATCGATTTCCGTTCGATGCTTTTTCATAAAGCGCCACGCGGCCTGTGTTTGCACAAAATATTTTTCTTATTACCACTCGTGGGGAGTATTATGTCGGCGCGCGGCTCGATCGTTTAATTCGCAGGTACAACCCTCTCGTATAATAATAATAACAATAATAATAATATATCCGCAAAAATAGCGCGGCACGCCCGAATGCAGTTTCCAACAACGGCGAGCTACGCGTGAATAATTGCTAATCTCGTTCCAACGTAATCTTCCTCCCCCTCTCTCTCTCTCTCTCTCTCTCTCTCTCTCTCTCTCATTCTCTGCTCTGCTTTTAATTCGGCTAATTACGGGACTTAATTATTCGACTGTGATAGGCGGGGACCATTTAGTGCCCGCGCCTTTTAGCAAACACTTGGAGTGATTTAACGTCCGCGACCGTCCGACCGCGTGCAAAAATCGTAAATTTATCGAATTAAATTCCTCCCGGTTCTTTCTCCGCTCTTTTTTCTCGCCTTCTCCCCCCCCCCTCCCCTCCCTCCG
>NW_022639460.1:1432516-1486873 GCF_010583005.1 Odontomachus brunneus | reverse complement strand
CCCTCCCCTCCCTCCGTTCCGGCCTCTCTCCTTTCCCCAGCGCTTTTCCCGGCGACACGGAGCGTCGAAGTTTTACGTGCTCCGAGAGCGCTTCCGCCGTGCCGGATTTAAATCGGAAAATCGGCAGACGAGAAGTGGATGCGGCGTGAGTGCGATTCCGTTTCTCTGTGGAGAGACGGAGGGACAGTTTCGATTAGACGAAATCTAATTTAAACCGGACGATGGCCGCTAATGGAAAAGCAATTTAATCCCATTGATCCAATGAGAAATCGTCGTGAGAAAAGCGCAAGGCGTCTTAACGATCGACGTGTGTGTACACAGAGCCTATCGACTCTTCGGTCTCCTGCGCGATTATCCGATCCATCTTTTTGCCGCGCTCTGACGCTCTCTTTGTTTACCCTTTTCCCTCCTTTTCGCTCTAGTACACACTCTCTCTCTCTCTCTCTCTCTCTCTCTCTCTCTTTTCCTGCCCATAAAAAATTGACTTACAACGAACACTAACATGACCAGAGCAATTTTGATTTGCACCTATTCCCTTCAGTTTTTATGAGAAAAACGTAATAATATTTATTTCTCTGTATGGATCTTAATTTGCTCACCAGAGGGTTAAAAATGTTAGAGAAACTGTTCTTTTATAGTCTATATTGAACGGTAGCTCGAACGGAAGATCTCGTCAAATTAGATTATAGATTCATCTCCTCGTGGTACACTCTGCGTGATGCAAAACGGATCCATCAATATATATTTACATATATACATATAAATAATTGATCTATGACGCCCTTTATCGCGTGAATAAACTATAAACAGATATATAAAAATATAAGTATTTTGAATCTATTCAAACGAGATCTTTCATTTGAGCTTGGCTTAATATAGATTATAAGAGAACGTTTTTTCTATCTTTGACGCCCTCTGGTGGGCAGAATAAAGATTATATAGAAAAATGAATCTTGGCACATTTTTCTTTATAAAAAACTGTAGGGCATAGGACAGGTGCGAATTAAAATCACTCTGGTCATGTCGGTAGTGTTCATTATTAGAGATATCAGCTAAATCTCAATGCAATGCAAAAATGTGTTAAATTTTACACACTTCACACAATTTGTTCATTCTAATTTTTGCATAATTTAACATGAAATAAATATGTTAATAAACAACTCAACTTATCCTTTATATGCAAAAGATATGTAAAAGATCAGGAATGTGCAAGTTACGTACAAATTGTGTAATTTTAGTACTAAGAAATAGTGAATATGAACTCTCAACGCAGAAAAATCAAAATGATACAATGACAATATATTAAATTAATACACGAGTATGAGAATTTAAAATTTTTATACGATTTCATGATTTCAACACAAATGTCAGCAACAAAACTCAGCTAAAAGTTCTGATCGTTTTCCTAAGAGTTGTCCGTCACAGATGAAATGCACTCGTTGTAAAATACAAATTTATTAGTTGAGATTAGTAACGCACGCGCGTTCGAGTAGCTAAGAAAGTGTTTTCTAAATCTCTGCTGTTTCTAAATCTCAGCTGTTTCTAAATCTCTTGCGCGCGTAAGAATCTCGAGCACTCAACTATACAAGGAATTAACCTTACAGAGCTCCTTCCACCACTTGCCGCGCATGAGTATTATGTCGCTAATTGTTAAACACCTTTTGTGAGAAGCAAAAGATATTAACCCGCGTAGAAATAAAATCATCAGATTTTATTTATGATTTCAATTAAATTTATTTATGATTTCAATTAAATTGACAAGAGAACCGTGGAAAAATATTATTTTTTTACTAAAAATTGTTTACTTTTTGTGATATATATATCAAATTATATCACAATTGTTGGGAATTTTTATAATGATGCACGTTGCTACATATATACACAATATATAACAAATCACGCGTTTATTTCGTTATTTTTGAAGTCGAAATATCTCCTTTTTCATCTGCATTTTATTTTAATCATATTAATTAATTATAAACCGAAATTTCTATCATTTACAACGTCAAACACGCTAACTCAATATATGGCGTCCTTTAACTGCGGCCACGCTGTTCAGATTTGATGGCTTTTTGGAATTAAAGGCTCACATCTTTCAAAGGATACATATTTCCTTCGTTTGTGGGCCAAAAATGGATAATCTCTTTTTCGATAGCAACGGCATTAGCTGTTCCTGTTTAAATGATACATCTCAACTGCCGACAGCTGGATTTTCGCTGCCGCGGCTAATTCTCTTTCTGCGCGTGCCTCCTGCTTGGCGAACCCACCGAAAATTGCGAATTTTCAATATTTAAGGATACACGCACCGCGAAAAACGCTCGCATGCGGCTCCGCCGCTTGTTTGCCGAAGTAAGGCACAACAGTTGACTCTGTTCGTGCCGCTTTTTGAAATACACGCTGCGCGAATATCGCAAATGTTTGCAGTCGTTCGCACGCGCGACCGTGACAACTTGAGGCTCTTTGGGCGAGAGGCGCCGAGGGGAAGTAGAGATCGACATGGACACGCCGACGACGACAATCGCGAGTTCATTGTGCATGAGGAATTATTCGCCCGAGTGGCGAATTAAATATCAGACGTGCGCTCGCGAGCGGTAATCTTCGTTAAACGTCGTCGGTTTGTTTAGCGGATAAGCACGTCAAGGAGAACTCGCCATCGTGGACAACGATAAATAAAGTAAACTCCCCTGTAACTTCGCAATTTTGCAGTGCGACTTCCGCATGTCACGGCATGATGTAACCCGGTTAAATTAAAAAACAAAAGAAAGAGGAGTTTCGTCACGTACGCGGGCCGCTCTCGAATCGAAACGATCGAACTGTCGCGCACACGTGGCTTGGAAAAATGCTTCGCCGAGGACGTTTCGCGACGAACACGAGAGTGTACTTTTCTTTTTTCGGTCATGATCGCAAAAGGGGAATGGCTCTAATGCACCGAAAGAAAAACATTGAAGAAATAACAAATTTCTTTCGCGGAGACACTGATAATATTTGTTTGTGCTAATAAACTATAAAATATTTCTTATATAAGAAAATGTACATTTTTTTTAAAACATTACACGATAAAAAAAGTTATTCTATTTGTGTCGAAAATATTTCTATGTTAAATTTTTAACATATTCGTGTTGTAATTTAATCGATCGCCGTTGTGTTATTTCGACTATTCTGCGTTGAATTCGTAAATTCACCATTTCTAAATGTTAAAATAATACAATTGTGTAAATGGAGAAAGAGAAAAGAGGAGAAAGAAAGAAAATTCTTGGTGACATGTTTTACATGTAATGTATATGGATAAGTTATTTTATTTTACATATTTGAACTTAAAATAATAGACAAATAGGAATGGATAAAATGAAATATATCAAATATGTAATATGTAAATATGAAATATGTAAAATTTTTAACATAAAATATTTGGCAGTGCAGCTTTTCATATAAAAGCAATTGTATTTATTCCAATTAAATAATAGAATTTAGATTTAAGTAAATATATTTGGTATCCACCGAATAAATATTTTTTAGATATATTTTTGTTTTATTTATTTTTTATTTTTTCTCTCGTTTAAGATTTTTTTCTTTTAGATATTTTTTCCACCAAATCATGATACAATTAATGATGAGGAAAATGAGACAAGTGAAAGCCAAAAGTACAGCCAAATATTATACAGAGAGAATTTTAAAGTAACAATATATAGGATTTTGTAAAAGCATAAATCGGCATTCTGCAATAATTCAATAATAAAACACTATCTAGCAAAATCTAACATGTTTCTAGTAAAATGTACTGTTTCTTAATAAGATAGGCTCACAGTTTCTTCCTGAATTACTAAAAATATAGTAAATTAAAGAGAATTTATATAAAAAAGAAAACTATATTCTTAATATATTCTTCTTATCTAATCTTTTTATTATTGTTTTTATTGTGTGATTTAATCATAATCATTTATTAATACATTAAATTATTTATTAAAAATTATTTAGTTTTGTATACGACTCTCCAGATTTCATAAAATGAAATCTCATTCAAAACGAGCGAAAATTTAAACTCGAAACAATAGTTACAGAAAACGCTGTTACTCGGGATCGTAGGAGTGAATTTTTCAGTTGAGATTAGAGTGGATTTTGACTTCATGCGAGCGAATGCTTCAATCGATTAAAGCGAATTTGTTCTTGTGACAGTGGAATACACCAGATTCGCTCTTCAATATCGGGTGAAAATATTTACTCCACAATCTAGGATGGAGAATTCACTTTATACGAGGAAAATCGCTCAAATTCAAGTGACGTGGCTGTCACTCCATTTCTCGAGTGAAATTTCACTTCAAGAAATTTAGAGAACAGGTTAAGAACGAAATTGTAATTGCGAATGGTATTTTTGCAATCATTTTAGTTTTTCATATTATGGCAGCCACATTGCTGTTTCCACGCTTTTTGATTACTTCTCTTTGACCCCCATTAAAAATATTTATCATTATTACAAAAGCATCTCTCTAACTGTAACTTACAAGCCCCCTAATTGGCTTCAGTCACATCTAGATTTTTATCGATAAGAGATTTCAGAATAAGAACCTTTGTATTTACTCTATAAAAAAAACTATTGTTTATCTTTCTTTCCTTTCACTGTGGGAGAAAATTAAAAATAATAAATATTTTATGGATACTAATAACATATTTATTTAAATATAGAATTTTTTATATGAATAGAATAAATAATTTCTTTCATAGGAAGCTGGGGTTTCCTTGAGCTCTTAAGAAAATGCATATTTTCTTACTTGAAAAATATTTTATATATATATTAATATAAATAAATATATGTGTTATTAGTACCCATCGCGAATAAATATTGTTTATTTCTTAGATATTTTTTCTTTCAGTGTTCTTGTTCAGTGACCAATAAAGATATTATAAGCAGCACATGAGGACAAGAATAAAAAGAAATTCATACTGAGAGAAAATATTCGATAAGAAATTAACAAACGAACAATTATCCGGTAAAAAATTAACAAACTTTCGATCAAAATACTGATGAATTTTTATATCCGATTAAATTTAATCGAATACTTCCAATCATAATGGCATTTCATCGTGTAAACCGATGAAAAAATTATGAACCGATATTTCTCATCGGATAGTCGGATACAAAAATTCATCGGTATTTCGATCGAAAATTTATTAATTTTTCACCGGATAATTTATCTCAGTGTAATAATTCCGAATAATTGAGATGGACTACCCGCTCGATTGTTCGGCGATTTGTCGGATGCTACGTGAATCGAACGACAGTCTCTCGCGACGACTATGTCTGCAGGGATACATCCGCGAATCTTACGAGCACGGTGACGCCCACCAGGAGACGATATCTCTCGGCGAGACTCGGATTCCGCTCGATTCTCCCGGACGAGCCGCGCGTCCCGTCACGTAGAGCGTTTTGCCAAATGTGCGCCGTACGAGAGCACGAAAGTGACCTTCCTTTCGGGCAACTTTAAGTGTCCAATCACGGTAATGTTCTCCGATTGGCTGACGTCACGGGACCTAATTCCCCGCAATTTCCCAATTGCCGATCAAAGTCGCCGGAATATCGTGGATTGCACGCGCTGCGCACACGCTCCCGCGCGTGCCGGCCGGATCGAGATGTAATCTCGTTTCGGAAATAACGGAAGCACGCGTTCGCGCGCGATAGAATTTCCCGGCGAGTATCGCGCGGATCGCTGCGCTCGCGGGCCGCAGATACAAACGCGCCGCATCGCAAATACTCTCGAGATGCATCGATGAAAGAGGGTAGTATTGCCGAGCGATTTCGGCCCGGCGTGAATTGTGCGAAAATTGCGCGCGGAATGGAAGAAAGGGAGAGACCCAGGCGGACTCTCATGATTTTCACGGCGCGAGATAATCGGAAACTCTGCAACTTTTTTAATTACATTTACGGTGCAAGTGCACTATATCTTAATTTAACCATTAAGTTTATGTCGTAAAATAAAGTGAATTTTCCGCGTGTTCATATCCAGCAACGAATTTTACAAAAGTCTCATTCAGGTCTGCACATTTTGCATGACATGTTATCTTAATGATCCTTCTTCTCACTAAATAGACTTGGTTTACAACGTGGAACAGTCGATGTGACGGGAATTCTATGACATTTTTAATTAATTTATGAAACAAGTATCCTACACTGAGAAAAAAATGTCTAAAATTAACAAATATTTCTTCAACCGAGTAAACGATACTCGATTTAAATGAAAAGAATTTAAGTAAATGTCAATAGTACACCCACGTAAAAAAATATTTTTTCATTTTTAGGTATTTTTCTCAGTATACATTATATGTTTTTTAATCAGTAAGTTTAAGGTGAGAATACCAATGAAAACGTACTTAATCCTGGACATTTGCCGAACAGTTGCCGTTACAAGTCACTTCTAATCATTTACCGTTTTAACAAACATACATTGAGCTACAAATCACAATTGTTCTCGTCCATTTGTCGGACGTACAAAATTCGCTGTAAGTACAACTTATAATACCGGTAATACCAACAAATTTAACGACAAAATTCGCAGAAGCGGTTTGTTCGAAGACAAATGAAACTCTCGTGCCGTAATAGTCCATGTGTCTCGCGTTGCCAAGCCTAGATCAGAGCGAGGCAGCTGCTGTGGTACGTGTGCATGTGTTGTTTCGAGTGGAATATTGCGGCGCAGGAAAGAAAATGAGTGGAGCGAGAGAAACAGACCCGAACGTCTGAAGCATTGGGGCTTAAGTGAAGAATTTATACAGACATTTAAAGGTCAGGCTTCTTTGTTAATACAACTGACTCGCTGATACATCATGTGCAACCTTTGCCAGTAGTCTCTATGCTAGCAAATCCAATTCATGATTTGTTGGGTCAACTGAGCATCTGTCTCCATTACAGAAGTCTTGCTTACAGCAGCAAATTGAAAGTAATAAATCATTTGTTCCCATTACGGGATCATTTGCTGTCCCATATCAACGAATCATTGGTTGCGGGCGATTCGCTAAATTAGCAAAACCTTTTCTCTCAGTAAATGTACTCATACTCAGATTTTCATGCTACATTTCACGTGACATATTGTTTGTAGTATATTTTGATAATCTTTCTCGTATTTCTCAATTTGACCAATCTGCGTGATTAATGTGAGAGCCATTCATAACTTTTTAAAAGTCGATCATTAAAGTTGCTGTCAAATTTAAATACACCTGTTTATCCGTGGGAAGAAAGGACCTAGGTAAACCTTCATGATTATCACGACGTGAGACAGTCGATGATAGAAATTCTAAAATCGTTTAAATTATGCTTATGAAGCAAATTGATTTAATTATATTTATATGATAAATATAATTGAATTAAGCGAACGTTCTGCTTAGTTGACGCAGCTATGAAGAATTCACTAAGTTACAAGTAGGGAGATTTCCATAGTACATGACAAATTATTTTGAACAAATTAATCCTTCTCGTATTTCCTTCGCATTTCTATTTGGTCATTCTATGTGAGTGACAAACATGAGTGTCGTATGAACCACTCATAAGGGATGCAAGCTTCGCTAATCGATTAATGTAAAGTTACTGTCAAATTTACGTACACCTGTCAATCTCTGTCTGGCGAGGAAGAGGAGGGGAAAGAGAGAGCGCTTAAGAGAATCCGCTCGGACGATTCGCGACCGGCTAAATGGTGCGTAAAATTACAGAGCGAGACGGGGTGAGGCAGCCTAAATAATTTCCCAATTGCCGGATTTCTCCGTCGGAAAATTCCCCCTTTAAATATTCCATGCTTCCGCAAGACCTCGAATACGCATGCACGACGTGCAGGTGCCGCGGCGGCAGACACTCGCGACGGCCGCAGAGATCGAACGTCTCACCGCAAGACTAGTCTGGACCGATTCGCTGCGGTTTGCAGCTAGGCGTTAATTAGCCAATTACTGAAGCAGCGCCTAATGGGGAATCGGCTGATGCGCGAATTATTAGAAAACCGAGCGATCTCATCAATTTCGCAATCCCCGCGCAAAATCTCGCTCCATCCGGACGTGTCACTTCTCGCGAATTGCCACGTGATGCGATGAAAAAAAGAGAGGAAAAGAGAGAAAGAGAGCGAGTCCTTTGACATATCTCGTATTCAATCAGAAGCGTATATAATGGCGCGGAAGATTTTATAAAAAAAGAGACAGAGAGAAGCAGGAGAAGGGGAGGGAGCCGTCGACGTCGTAGACGTCGAGGGAAGGAGACCGAGGAACAAAGTGGTAGAAGCGAGCGAGGAATCGCGCGGAAGTAGGAAGATGTAGAAAGCCCTTTCCGCGAGCAAGCGGGAAAAGCCATGTCACGGCTGAGTGACGTTCAAATCGATGGACAGAGGAGAAGTAGGAACGAGGGATAGAGGGAAGGGAGAGGGAGGGACGGGAGCGCGCGGCGGGCGAAGAGAGAAATATGAGAGGCGGGGTTGAAGAAGAGGAGAGAGACGCTTTCCGCTTTTCTGCTCGCTGCCAAATTGAGAATCGATGTTTCGCGCTCGATTCAACGGCTTGCTGCGCCGCGCCGAGGCTTATACGGCCGTAAAAACGCTGCATCGCACCGTGCCAGAGAACTGGGACCGCGAAGTGGCGGAGAGAACGCGCGGCATCTCTCACGGGAGAGCGGGAAGTGCCGTGACGCATACGCGGACTCGGGATTGCGCGAGAGCTAAATATTGGGTTGATCCCCTTAAGTTCATGCGGATTTTCAGAGATTCAAGATTGAGAGGCATTTTGCTCTTGTCAGAGAAAGCATTTTAATTAATAAAACAGAGTGTCCCAAAGCAACTTTCGAAGCTCTCGTGGAAACATAGTACGGATTAAAGTGAGCACAAAGATCCTATGCGATATTCACAATAAATTATCGAGATATTAATTAAAGAAGACTTGAATGATCATGCGAGATATGGTAGATGAGCTGTAGTGGAGACATCTGCCGTCGTGTGCTTGCATATTAGGCTAAACTGAACAAAAAAATCCTCTATCTTTTTCTTAACAACTGTGTAGATTTTTAGTTATTAATTAAAGAAAATTGACGGATAGTTGCCTGCGATAATATATCAGTGCTCTCTAATTGATAACTAAAAATCTACAAAATTATTAGGGAAAAGGTACAGGACTTTTTTATTCAATTTGACCCAATGTCAAGTTTGACATAACATACCATATTTCACGTGATCATTTACAAATCTTCTTTAATTAATATCTCGATAATTATTGCAAATATCATAAAATGATATAAGACTTCTATGTTCACAGCCTGTACTATGCTTCCACGAGAGCTTTGGAGACACCTTGTATATACGCTATTCTGGTCGACAATCCTTTAACGTGATTTCGTAATTTCCCTCTCATAAAACTCTTGTGCTTTTCCGGCAAAGAAACGTTCCAAGTGATTCTTCACATCTTCTAAAGAAGTGAAGTTTTTATGCCGTCAAGGAAGTTCTATAATGAGCGAAACAGATGATAATTGCAGGAGGCACTGTCGGATGAATATGAAGAGTGAGGCAAAAAACGTCCAATTAAAACTCTAAAACTTAATCTACAGTGTGTTCTTTGCTTCTTGTTTCTTGTTTTCTAATTTCTTTCTAGCTTAAGCCTTAAAGTTTGTGTCAAAAAGAGAAATAAAGAAAAAGAAACAGGAAGTGAAGAATGCATTGTAGATGAAGCTTAACAACTTTTGCGGAAGTAAAACAGCATAATGCACCGGAAAAACTCGTTACTGCTTTCCACTTTCAAGCCGCAATAAAAGCAATTGTACTTGTCCAGACACTATCATTTACGCCACAGAATATGCTCTGAAATTTCAGCTGTCAAAGCATATACATAGATGGCCGCGACTGTACGAGACTATCTTGCTAATATTAACATGCGAATGTCAACTACATTGAGAGAAATGGCTTGGTGAATGACTCTATACTCGTCTTATGAAAGTAACATGGTGAATTTATATGTGATATCTGATTGACATATCCAATATTCTGATTACGATGCCTCAACGCATTTGATAGTCGATACATTTAGTTATAAGCATCTAGATAGTTTGGTATAATTCTTTCTAGACGTTTGGTACTATAGACGCGATAGTTAATTGTTACTCGCTGCGACGTTTCCTTTTTCATCTATACTAATTTGTAAAGACGTCGGTGCTATAAAAGAATAGACGTTGAAACCGTATATAACGTCAGATATTTGGAAGAATGGAATTTCTTAAAATATGTCGACAAATTTAGAAGTAAATATATGAAGATTATGTGCAGTACGTATATGAAAATTATATACATAACTGTATATATATATATAATATTGTAATGAATTATATGCTGTACCAGATGGTTTGGTAAACATATTTCAGCATCACTGTAATGCTATTTAGACAATGTGCTCACCAGATAGTTTCGTATCATTGATTAAATATCTTGTTACATGATTATTTACCATACCATTTGGTAAACCTAAATAGAATTCTGGTTAGTATCATCAAATATTTCCCTCAGTGTAGACAAAAACTAGCACGAACTTGGATTCAGTATTTCGGAAGCGTTCTCGCGATTTCTCGACATATACCAAATGGAAATTAATAGTCCCCGCGGTATTTAACATTCTAGCAACCACATGATGTTGGCCGCGGGAAACGGTAATTCACTGCCATTGATCGTCATTAATGGCGATCCTTGAATTTTCGGACACAACGTGATTATTTTACGCGCGGTTGGCTGTGAATTTACACATGTTTCTTGCATTGATATACCGAGAGGAAAAATTATCTAATGGACAAGAGATATTTATTTTTTCTCTTTCTCTTCTTCTTTGTTTCTCTCTTTTTTTCTCGGCGGGTTTTAACAACATATTTATTTAAATATATATTCATTCGTTCAAATATAATGAAGTAAATAAATGAAAAGCTGCACGGAGAAAAAATACTTGAAAATTTTGTGGAATATAAGTTTATATTGCTGTATGAAATAAAATTTGTTTCTGGGAAATAAAGTTTAATTCTGTGAATATATAAAATTTATTATGATATGAAGTGATATAAAGTGATATAAGAGTTTATTTCTGTGAAATATGAAATTTATATTTCTGTATGAAATAAAATTTATTGCTATAAATAAACTTTATATTTCACAAGTAAATTTTCAAATATTTTTTCAGTATAAATCTAAGAGAAAATGTATATTTTTCTAGATAAAAAAAATTGTTCTCAGTGTAAATATATGTATAAGTAAATATATTTTTTGTTATAAATAAGTTTGTTAAGATATATTGAAACTTGCACTATATATAAATTGAAATATTATCTAACTGCTCGCGCAATTAGAAAGTTTGCCTATTTGGGAGCTGAAATATTTAAAACTGAATATATAAACTTTTTATATATATATATATTTTTTTTAAACTAAAGTTGACTTTTCCTCGGGGTTGACATTTCTCATTCCTTGTAAAATAAAATTAGGTTTTTAGTAAAAATGATTTAAATGAATTTGTTTGAATAAATTATTTAAATGAATTTGATTGAAATAAATTAAATAAATTTAAATGAAAATGAAAATAAATTAAGTACTAAAATATCAACATTATATAAATCCTAGAATTATTAACCGTTTCGTTTAGAAAATGCAGCAAGTTCATAATTTATAGCCTCGCTTCTTCAATCGCTCGTACTTCAAAAACTATTGCTTCAATGTTTAAATTATGGAAAAATCAACACTAAACTGTTCTAAGAACTTCTTAAAATTAAGATCGCGATTTTTGATCATGTGTCTATATACTCTTGCACATTACATATCGATATGAAATAACACAAAGATTCGAGTTGAAAATTTATTTGTGGAATATAAGTTTGTATTGTAAAAAAAATTGTTGTTGGGAAATAAAATTTATTTCTGTGCATATATAAAATTTATGATATAAAGTGAATAAAGTGATATAAGTGATATAAAATAAAGTGATATAAGAGTTTATTTCTGTGAAATATAACATTTATATTTTTGTATGAAATAAAACTTATTCCTGTGAATAAGCTTTATATTATTCTAGATGAAAAAAAAATAAATTTGTTCTCAGTTTAAAAATATATATATTTTTACCCACTGAATACAAATTTTTACTTTTTAGCTATTTTCCCTCCCAGTATGCGAATCTTATTGCGCATGTATGCGAAGTTCAGATATACAGTATTGATACACGTCTGTGTACCGCGCACAATATGTACGCAAAGAGAAAAACGCACCGAACTTTATCGCGATAGCGAGCGCGAGTCGCTTTGGCCGTGTCAAAATTTCGTTTAACAGTAAATGGGGGAATAGTTGATACAAAAGCTGCGTAAAAACTCTATACCTAACCTAACTGGCAACAAATACGTTTAATATTCCATTTTTCATGCATGCAAATGCCTCACATTGGTATTCTACGCGCTTTGTTTTATTATCAGAGGCTGTATACTATCCGCGCGCATAATATTTACGCTCGTATCGCTCCCGCGGTACAGTAACTCTCTTATAAAATACATATGGCAACACGCGCGCGCGCGCAACCCCGCTCTCGCTACAGAACGGATTTAATTATTTCGTTTCCACCGCCGTGTGTACATATATACGATACGTATGCGCCTACATACGGGCCTATGTGTGTCACATAACGATTTAATTTTGTAAATAGAAGGCGCGGCAGCGCATTGCGCCGCCGGAAGACGAGAAGAAAGCTGTAAATCAAGTTGCTGAAAGAAAGAAGGCCGAATGAGAGCTGCGCAGGAAAGAACACCGCGCGCTGTATAATAACGTACTTGGTATTGAAAAATACTGCGGATAAAGTGGAAACAGTGTTCGCGCCCGGCAAATATGGTGCACAAACAGAAGTAACTTTCAAGGCTAGAGGTCCTCGCGAAACAGAAGTATCTAGATAGACAGATGGTAGGTCGATTAATCCTTTGAGTCGTATATCCTATTTTTCGGTAAAGTTTCGTCAAGTTTGGCGATCTCGAAGTCGCTGATTACGAATTTGAAGTCAAAAAGCTGAAATTCTAAGTGGCGGGTTCAATATTGCAACTACAAGTTTTCAAAAATAACAATCTCGTTTTTAGCATTATCCGAAAATATAATATTTGTTGAATATGTGAAAAAAGGATGTTTCCATGCAAGAAACTCGCAGCAAATATATTATCGCTATTTCAATAATTTATTGTAAAAAATGGAGTTTACAGAAAATGTTGAAGAAAATATGTAAACTACTGTTAGTTGTTCTAAATAAACTAAATAAAATAAGGTTAATAGTTGGCCTTAAAATGATCTTTGTCTGAAAAAGTGCCTCATTTCCGCTTTTTATTTGCTTATAATAATTTAATAATTAAAAACATTCAAGATTTTTTTTATGTCACGCGTTAATATCTTCCACAAATATATATAGTTAATTCAACTATGGTTGTCATTAATTACAATTTTATTTTTTACTGCAAGAACAATATAATCTTTAAACCAATTTTATATTTGAAAAACATAACTTACATTTCAGCGTATTTTTGATACATGATATGTTATTAGTTTAATAACGGTACATTGCTCTTTCAATAGAAATGTTGTAATTGAAATCTATGACAAATACAGTTGCATTAACTGCATATGTTTGTGACGGCTCGTAATATTGATGTAATTGATTTAATTAATTCAACGCATTTTTTAAAAATTCTTTTAACAACATTATTTTCCGTATATGGCATTTTCCTTCACTGAGAGGAAAAATATCTAAAAAAATAAGGAAAAAATCGGTGGGCATTAATAACATTTTTAGTACCTATAATTCTTTTATTTAAATACAATAAAAATTGCTCGTAAAATACATTAAAGTTTTTTGTTTAAAAAAGAAAAGAAATACGAGTAATCAAAATTTGTCTAAAACAATATATCAAAATTTAATAATATGAAGATCTAAATGTAGTTTTTGGTAAATTTGTAGCTGCATGAAGATAATAAAAAATTTACATTACTGTACAATACAAATTTAATTATTAATATAATGCAAGTACATTTGTCTCACAAATTATTAATATTTGATTAAGTCGATAGTGAAAATGTTGAAATTTAAAGAAAACTTAATAATGTAGAATTATTTAATATTCGGTTATTTTAATATCTTTATTTAATCTTTATCTTAATTTCAAGCGACATATTAATGATGTAACTTCTCGATGGTGCAAATTTTCGAAGCTGCATTAATATAATAAAATATTTACATAATTGCGCGTGCAAATTTAATGATTAGTTCAACGCGGTGCTAATATTGCCACGTAAATATAATGAGAAAAATTGTAGAGTTTCCATCATCAATCGTCTCACGTCATGATAATCGTGAAAGTCTATCTGAGCGGATGCAACATTAATCAAGTTATTATCCTTTGACGTTACAAATAGTTACTGCCACTTTGTTCGAGGTTTAAAGCAAGGCTTCATTAAGAATTATTTAATATTGCATTATGTCACAATAGCCTAATTGAAATTTAAAAAAGAATTTAATTAAAAATTATTTAATATTCGATTAACATTTTAATACTTCACCCCTTTACTTACTCCTAATTTCAACGAACAATTACGTAATATTAATTACGTAATTTGTTAACCTGCAAATAGAGCAAATTTGTAGCTGCATTAATATAACAAAATATTTACTTTATTTGCGTTATCAACGCAAATTGAATTGATTAATTCAACCCAATGACAACGTTTACTTCGAAAATATAACTAAAAAAAATTGTAGAATTTCCTTTCAGAATCGGTTGTCCCACGTCGTGATAATCATGAAAGCTTACTGGGTAGAGGATCGAAAGCAGACGGAAGAGAGAGCGTGAGAGAGTCGACGCAGTCAAGATTCAATAATCGAAATGTCGCGTGGAGAACGAACTTCATCTGCGTTCGGCTCCATCTCGTCCTCGTCCGCGTCTATTTTCAGGTTAAATATATATGATTCTCCGTTAGAGAGAGAATAAGGACCAATCGGGATCTCACTGGAGTGTGATTGATTGAGTATCAAAGAGCTCCTACTAATTTACAGCGATTATGCATAAATTCGTGTGTAATATCATTAACTGTATCAATTAGTCACACAAGGGATTATAGATTAATCGGCGAGGCGGTAGTTGATTTGTCGCGAGAGAATGTGAAAATTCGAATTCGGATCTCGTGTGTTTTTCGACACTCTCTGTCTCTGTCTCTTTATTCCTCCCTCCCTCCCACCCCCGAGCTTTTCTCTTCAATGAGTATCTCGTTACAGCGCTCGAACCGGACGATACGTCACGGGGAGGACTTTTAATTTAATTGCCAACAATTCCCCGGCCGTTTCGCCGCATCCAGACTGTCATCGAGCGTCGACGAGCGAATTCGCGTCAAAGCGGCCCGTATTACCCGCGCACCCCTATATGATGCACATGCGCGAGTACGCGCGTATTCTGTCACTGTCAAGTCAGCTGAATAAATAATTACCACGGCCGGATCTCGCCCTGTTCGAGCGCCGCGAACCGCAAATACGCGTTGCCGACGCTTCGCGCTAAGAGTTTAATCAGGATCTGCGGATAACGCCGCGTACGTTATGCATCGCTGGCGAAACGTTCATTGGTGGAAAAAGACAGTTTGGGTAGTTTAACGAAATACCAATATACTCGCAGCAAATAGTTTGCTGATATGAGATGGACCTCGTAATGAGAACAGATGATTTGTGTTACTTTTCATTTGCTACTCTAAACAACATTTCTGTAACGGAGAGACATAATTGACCTAATTTAAACAGACAAGAACAAATGCGATTAGTATCTCAGGCAATGTGTACGTTCCCTAAAATGACAAACAAATGGGAAATGATTCGCAGCGATAACTGTTCGATCTGTTTCCCTAAGGATCATCAAACAGCAAACGTGCCTTTGTTTCTAATAATCGAAGGGTTTTGCTCAGTGCAGGATGTACTATCTCGTTATTATCTCATCAAAAGAAATGTAAAAATCGTTAAAAGAAATATATCAAGTTCCTGCAAAAAATTTTTCGTGTTTGCAAATAAAATAGAAAATGGAATTATCCAATCTCGAAGGATTTGTACTTTTTCATTAATATTAATTATTTTTTATTAATATTAATTATTTTCATTATATTATGAATAGTATATTATGAATTATATCATGAATAGAAGATGAAACTTGACTCGGAACTTTTTTTAGATATTCAACACGCGAGAACTTTCCATTTTATTTTTAATATTCACGAGAATTTGGTAGGAAAAGTGATGAATCTTGCATCAACTCAATAAAGTTAAAAATATTTAATGAAACTAAAAATTTGAGCAATGTTCTTGCAAATATTTTATCTATTATTAACGAGCAAGTATCAACCGATGAATAAACACGAAAACATGTATTCATCGATTAATACTTCTTTACTTATAATAGGGAAAATATTTACAAAGGGAGGTTTATTGAATTTTCAGTCATATTTCTTTTATTAATAACAACGAAATGATACGTTTTGATTACAATAAAGCTTATTCTCTTATTGAGAGAAAAAGTTTTGCCAAGTTAATAAAATATTAGTATTTACAAATGGTTCGTTGGGTAGCGAATGACCCCGTAGTGGAAACAAATGATTTATTACTTTCAATTTGCTGCTTTGAGCAACATTTCTGTAACGGAGACATAATTAATCTAACCTAACCTAAATGGACGAGGACAAACGAGATTAGTATCTCATGCAATGTGCATTTATTAAAATGACAAACGATGAGAAATGATTCGCAACTGTTCGATCTGTTTCCCTAAGGATCATCAAATAGCAAACGTGCCTTTGTTTTGATAATCGAGGGGTTTCGCTCAGTACAGCATGTACTATCTCATTATTATTTCATTAAAAGAAATTAAGAAATTGTTAAAAGAAATATATTAAGTTCCTGTAAAAGAATAAAATAGAAGATGGAATTATCCAATTTTGAAGGATTCACACTTCTTTATTAATATTAATAATTTTCACAAATAATAGAAAATAAACATTGACTCGGCATTTTTAGACATTCAACAAGAACTTCCTATTTTCTTTTTAGTGTCCAAACATTATATGAGAATTTCATAGCAAAAATGATGAATCTTTCGCACCAACGAGCAAGTATCAATCGATGAATAAACGTGAGGACATTCTATATTTATCGATTAATATTTTTTCATTTATCACAGAGAAAATATTTGCAAAGGGAAGTTTTTGTCGAATTCTTAGTCATATCTCTTTTTTTTAACAACTACGAAATAGTACATATTCTGTATTAAGAGAAAAAGTTTCACTAATTTAACAAAGTATCCTCAATAAATGGGTTGTTGATATAACACAGCGAGTGACCCCGCAGCGGGAACAAATGATTTGTTACTTTCAATTTGCTGCTCCGAGCAATATTTCTGTAACGGAGATATAACTAATGTAACCTGTGGGCGAGAACAAACGAGGTTAATATCTCAGGCAACGTGCGTTTGTTAAAATGACAAACAATGAGAAATGATTCGCAGCGGTAACTGTTCGATCTGTTTCCCTAACGATCATCAAACAGCAAACGCGCTTTTGTTCTAACGACTGAGGGATTTTTCTCAATGTTCGCGCGCGCTTTCCACCAATTTTTTCCATGTGCTGACGCGCGTCCTTCAATTCGTCGGTTTCAAGCGAGACCTCTCCCGGACTCGCGACAGAGAATTCCACTTGATATCGACAATAACGGAACTTATAACGACAACAGTAATAACGATGATAGTAGCGATAATGAGAACAATAATAATAACAATAATTGGATCGCGTAACAGGTAAACAAAACGCGCGAGCAAACGAATTTTTGAGCCGCGGAACGTCCGCGCGGCGCGCGTTATGATTTATAATCATCCGAAAAGGGAGTGGACAATGCATTAATTAATAATAATTACCGAACCGTTCGAAAGAGCAAACGCGGCCGCGCGAATCGACGGCGCGCACCCTTTGGAAATGATACGAGCGGTTTGCTATAAATGACGGCGACACTAAATTCTCCCTCTGTACACGACGCGTAAATTCAAGCCCGGGCGGCGAGCGAACAGTCGACATTGTCGATTTATTTTACGTTTATCGCCAATTGTTTATACCGCGTTTCGGGCGCAATTACGATACGTTAATCAGTCGGTTTCAACTCGATCGCGCGTAACTCAACATTGCCGACCCGAATAAGATATGCGCAGTTTCTCATTTCGCTCGGTCGAGCAGTAATCCAGATGATGATGGAAACAAATCCTTTTTCCGTTGTAACAAGCGAATATGCTGTATTGAGATAATCATTAAATTCACACCGCACGATAATATACATTGTTTCCAATGCTGATGCAGCAAGACATTAATTAGAAGTTTTACAAATAGGTTTTCACATTACACTGGCATGACGTATTATTTGATATAAATCATTTTAATCATCTATTTCTCTTGTAACTCTATTTTGTCATACTATGTGATAAATGGCTGTGGTTATGCAAGAATGATCCAAGCCACATGAAGTGCGTTTTTGAGAAAAATGAAGATGAAAATGTGATAGATGTTTTAATAAGTATAGATAATGTGATTAAGATTCTTTAAAATCGTATAACAATTCCAGCATGGTCAATTTTCTTTTCTTCTACTCGTTGCAAACTTAAGCTTTAAAAAAATGGATACAAAAACGCAAATAATAGAAAGTAAAAAAGATTTTTAATTAATTTTAGGCGCCCACAAGATTTGGTAAATCTTTTTTGTTTTATGTAGAAAGATGTATCGATTAACAGCAAGAAATTTATTCGAATTTACATTCAGATTTTTAGCATTACGTTTTGCATGACTGAGCAAATTTTAATTATTTTTTTTTCTTATTTCCTTCCTTATTTCTTTTCCCTATAAAGGACGCAATCTTTACCAATCGACTGGTATAAAGTTGCAGGCGAATTTACATACACGTGTATCTACCCGGGAATATCGATCTTTCTTTCCTTTCCTCTGTTTTCTTTTTTCATTACTTCGTTTACATTGAAATTCACGCGCCCGTGCATTTTCTGTCGCGCTTTAGTATAATCGACAAGACCTTTTTTTCGGAGATCTTTTGTTGCCTCCGTGCGCACGCGCGGGCGTGATTTCCCCGGCGCATTTTGTATCGCTTCTCTCGCGATTTATTTATCGTTTCACTGAATAAAGTTATTATTGTTATCTAACAGTTATTAACCAATAACACCGTTTAATCCCGACAATCTGCAATCTACTGCGTAACAGCGCACATTTACGCGCGCGCGCGGTTTGCGCGTTTACCGATAATAACAAATGGTCAGCGAGCCTTTCTCCTTTTTTCCTGCGCCTCGCAAAACGCTTTGAATTCACTCTTTTATTATTGATAGCGCGCCATTTGTTCGCTCACGATAGACGTCGAACGTCACTTACGAACGTCGATACGCGTGCACGTGGCTTATCTGACGGATGCAGTCGCTCGTTCGGTGAATACGAGCGTGATATTGCACGCGAGGAAAAGAATGCAACGAGCGACGAAATAGAAAAAATGGGCCGCAAAGCCTCGGTCGACTGAAAGCCGCGATGAAATTCGACGGAATGGATACGAGAGAGCGCGCCCTCGTGCTCCCGCGCGCGCGCGATCATACTTGGTGCGCGAGAAAAAAGGAGAGGAAAAAAGTGAGAAGCACAGCGGGAGGAGGGAAGAGACGGGGGAGAGTAGAGGAGGCGAGGGGGAGAGGGAACAAGGCTATCGCCGTCCGGTTAAAGGTCTAAATAACGCCCGTCCACACTTTTTATAATGCCCGTCATATAACCGGCGGGAAGCATCATCGATGTGAATCGGTTACCTCGGGAATAATACGTCTCGCGCATTCGTTTGCATGAATTTGCAAGTCTCCTTTTGTAGGAGCGCCTCGGCGCTCCGCGATAATGCCGCGCGCGAGGATTCTGCGCGCCGCAACGCTGAACCGACGTGCCGGAAGAAAGGGGGAGGCAAAAAAAGGAGATCGAGACTACTGAAAAATGCGAATAAATTGCACTCTCTAAATTTCTTGCAGGCGGAGGTTTCATTCAAAACGAGAGAAAAGTGGCGGCACTCTCGCACTCGGGGCGACTCGTGGAAATACTACCACGCGAGATCGCAGGAGCGAATGTTTCATTCAGGCTTCGAGTGGACTTTGACTCCATAAAGGCAAATGAACACAATCAGCTCGAGTGAATTTGTTCGTATGATTGTAGAGAGCATCGTATTCACCTTTCAATTTCGAGTGAAAATGGCCGAGAAATCGACATTTTAGCCCCCACTCTTTCGACCTGAACATCGTAACATCCGTATATTTCAATTCCAGAAGGTGCCAGTGTGTTGTGTAATATACATGCACTGTTAAATCCGTAGTGTCAAATTATACTCAATTTGAGTTATTTTTAACCATTCCTATAAGTCGCCACTGCTCCTACTAAATATGTCGTTAATTTAACTAATGTAATGGAGTTAAATGATTTAACTTAAGAAATGTATTAAATTTGACTAAAATTTAGTTTATTTTTTATTATGTGCACGTTAATGTAACCTTTGTTTTAGTAAAAAATGACTTAATATTGTTTTAAATGGGCTGATTAGATGTGGTTGTTTTTTTAAACACATGTTTTGTGTTAAAATAGTAAATTTTGATACACATAATAGTTAAAAATAACTAAATATTATTAACTCAAGAAATTGGTTTAAATTTGACCCTCCAATATTTAACAGTGTAGACACGTAAAATCCCATTTAGCGCTTCTAAATGGCGGAAAACGCACAAAATGCCACTTGTGGATTCTAAAAAGAAGCCCTCGGCAAAGCAAGTAGATTGAATAACATCAACAGAGGTCGATATAGGCTGCAGAGGATCAAAGTATGCGTTAAATGGAATATTTAACGAGCTCAAAAGTGGAATTAAAGTTCCGGCTTGATATATATGATCGAATCGAAGTTTTTGTTCTGCTCTCTATACGGAGAGATTTTAAATATATTGTAGTTTTTTGCAGAGAAATTCTTTTAAATTTTACAATGTTTCTAATAGTACAAGAATAGACTAGCAACAAGGTTTATGCACAAAATTAATTTTCCTAAAAACAAAGCAAATTGCCTGAGGAAAGATTCTGAATTTTGTTTAAAGCAATGAATAAATATGTTAACAGGGTGTCTCAGACTTTTCTCCGCAATTTTTGTGGGAACAGATTGAAGTGAACATAAAATATGCGATACCGTTTTACGATATTCTCAGTAATAATCGAGATATTAATTAAAAAAAATTGGATGATCACGCACGTTATGATAGATGAGATATAGTGGCGATTTGTGTTGTTACGTACATTATCAAATTAAACAAAAAAGCCCTTTATTATTTTGTAAATAACCACGTAGATTTTTAGTTATTGATGAGAGAAAATTGTTACATAATTGTACGTGATAATGGCAAGTCTTCTTTAATTAATATTTAAAAAGAGTCATTTGCAAAATGATAGAGAGGACTTTTTTGTTTAATTTGACCTAACGTATAAGTATACAACGGCAGACAGCGCCATTACAGCTCATTTATCATATCGTGATCATTCACTAATCTTCTTTAATTAATATCTTGAGATTTATTACGAATATCGCAAAACGGTATGGGACTTTATGTTTATCTCAATCCGATTTACATTCTCATAAAAATTGCGGAGAAGAGTCTGAGACACCCTGTATATAGGTTTAATCATATTATTTATTATTGTTTTAAGCATAAGAAAATTTTTCTTTTATTAAAAAAAAGATTGAAATTCTCTCATCCATATTTTTTGTGCTAAGCGCGGTATCACTCGACGTATCTCTTTAACATTAAAGCTCGTGAATATACATAGAAACTAAAATATTACTTAATGCATCTAAATAGCAGCAAACGCACAGAATGTCACACCTACAAGTACTAGAGGATATCTTGGCAAAGTTAGTAGGTCAAATATCAAGAAAGGAAGTTGATGTAGGCTTCAGAGCATGAAACTAGACATTAAATGGAACGCTGAGGCCGAAAGTAAGATCAAAATTTCGACTTGAATGTTCACTCGACGACTCAAATGGAAAATTCACTCTATACAGAAGAATCGCTAGAATTTGAGTGACTTGGTGGTTACTCCATTTTTCGAGTGAAATTTTTCTCCAACAGATTCAGCGAGCGACTCTCAATATACAAATAATTTTCTATACGAGTAAAGAAAATTATTTGCTTTTATTTATAATATTTTTATTCTAGTTTATTATAGATCTTTCTTGTCATATACATATAGAAAATTTTCCTATTTTCTGAATTCCTCATATGTCCGTCTATTATACTCTATCATGTGTGGTGAAGGTAATTTTCCTATTGATAAATATTATTATTATTATCTAAAAATATCACTCAAATTCGAGTGACTTGGTGGTCGCTTCAATTTTCGAATAAAATTTCACTCTAAGAAATTTCGAGAATATACCAACGTTAGAGAGAGTAAAGGAGTGTACTAAATAAATACGAGAATCTTCGATGGATTGCGAGGGTCCGACGTGAGTTTCGCTTTTATCACGTTAGCATTTAATACGAATATATCATAAGCCGCTCAGCGAAACGACGAAGCTCGCAGCGGCTTGCAGCATATTCCACTTTCCCGTAAGTGGCTATGCGCTATCGCGACGTCTCCCGGAAATGCACGTGTCAGCGGAGGAAGGCAGGAAGCGCGTCGTATACCTTAACGACACGTGTTGGCTCGCACCGTCACGAACATCTTTGGGAACTTCGTAAATGCGCGCGCGCGTTGCCGGTCGAATTAATTAAATCGCCGCTTTGCATCTCGTAATTATGCGCATAGTCGCGAGACAACGGCGGCGCAATCGTTGATACCGTCACGGACGTACGTTAAAATACACAGCTAGTCGCTGCAGACAAATAAAAGAGAGCGGCGAAATTTCGTAAAATGTCGCGGGCGTTATCGCGCACTCGTTCGCTTGCTCGCTCGCGGATAAAAGCTTTTTCGTTAATTTTATCGCGACAGGTCAAAAGTGGCTGAACTCTCGATAATACGGGCCTCCATTAAGGAGATAGCGAGACGGATCTTAAATTAACACGGCGCTCTCTTTCGCCTCGTTCCATGAGGAATTCTTTTTCGCACCGGGCAGAAGCGGGCGATTCACGAAAGCGCCTCTGATCGTCGAATCTCGTCGACGGAACAAATTGTCGCGAATCAGTTTCGAGCGGAAGCGGCGCGGCCCGCGCTGAAAAGAATTAAAGGAAACGTCGCGGCGGCGCGACGCGGGAGGAAATTAAATGCATTTCTTGCTGGCGTGGCAGCCGGCAATATTTACGTAGCGACTCGTTTCCCTTTTTCCATCCTTCCTCCCTTCCTCCTCCCTGTTACCGCACCTACGCCTGCGCTTCCCTCCTCTTTCTCTCTCTCTCTCTCACTCTCTCTCATCTCTCATCTCTGTCCGTCTAGTGGCGGAGTGATGCAAGAAGACGGAGCGATGTTGAGCGATGGTCGGCAGGAAATTAAATACAATGCGGCAGGGCGAAGAAGTCGCGCACTCCTCGAGAGGAGGAAGTCTTGGCGCGGCGGTTACGGCTAATCCGAGTAAACTCCCAACAGAGTTACGAAGTTCAGGGGTCAACTCGATTTAGTACACCTGTAACGAGAAAGGTAGAAGGCCGTAGTCGCGACGGCGGCTGCGACTTGAGAACGCGTTCACGGATGCGCGGCAAAAGCGGTTTGCGCAAGAAAACGAAGGAAAGAAAGAAGAGCAAGAATTAAAAGGAGAATGTAGCTGCCAACTATGAACATCTATCTCCCTCTCTCTCTCTCTCTCTCTCTCTCTCTCTTTGCTCTTCACTCTCCATCCGGCGATTACGGTACCCGCTCTTGATCCATGTACAATCGCGAGAGGAAATTAGCGGGGCATAATGCAGCCCGCGTGTCATCGAGCGACTTCCGTCGCGATGTTGCCGAAAGGGGAAAACGACCGACGCGAGATTGCACTGCCCGCATTAAAATTTTCCGGGGTTTTCACAGATACGGTCTCGGCATAGAATGCCCAAATGTTTCGCAAAATTGATTGTCCCATTACCATACCAATTGGGAATCTCACACTATGAAAAAGAAACAATATTTAGTAAATACTTAAAATATAAAAAAGTATTTAAATAACATATTTACTTGTATATAAATATATATACATTAGCATATAAATAATTATATAAATAATAAAATAATAATATTATAGTATAAATTAATACACGGAAAAAAAAGATTTGCTAATATATGGACAAATAAATTATTAACTGCAGAAGCAAATTTTCTTACTTTCATAGCAAAGTTACTTAGTTGTGCTAATATATATATTAGCAAATATTTTAGCTATCACAACTAAATAACTTTGCCATGAAAGTAAGAAAATTTGCTTCTACAGTTAATAATTTTAGTTGTCCATATATTAGCAAATCTTTTTTCCCGTATAGTAATATAAATAATATAATAATAGTATAAATAATAAATAATAATAGCATAAAAATATTAATAGTATAAATAATTATATTAATAATAAAAATTAGTATAAATACTAATATAAATTATTTTTTAAATGAGGGAAATGTATTTTCTTAAAATCTTAGCTTTTTATGGAAGCTAAGATTTATTTGTTCTATTTAGATTAAATAATTTAGATTAAAAAAATTCAGAGATTTAAGTAAATATGTTATTATAATACCTACTTCTCTGAATAATGTTTTTTAAACTTTTTTGTTATTTTTTCTCTCTCACTGTTCTCACTTAATTTTGTTGCAAAATTTAAATAAATTCTCTATTACAATCGAAATAGAAATACAAGAACTCGTATTTTTCTTAATTGGTAACGTCGATATACTTTTATGGCATAATCCTATTTTTGACGGGGAATCCCATTTTTATACCGACTATTGTATTCAGTGGAATGAAACCTAAAAAATACAGTAATTTTGAAACACTGAGCATTTTACCGAATAACGGAATTATTTGGAAAGTGAACATATGTCTTGTTCAATTTTAATTTAAAATAAGCTGAAACAAAAACGGGACTCCCCCATTCAGAAACGTATGTTTGAAACATTACATTACTTCTGACCAAAATCCTCCCAATCGGAATCCATTCCTTTATTTTCTGTATTAATTAATTAATACTTAATTCTCTGTATGCGGGACCGGAACTCGTAATACAATTTTGAGAAATCAGGACGGATCTCAACTAGACCCCATGCGAAATTCTTTATGCAGGTGAACTGCGATCTCTGATAAGACGTGCGATTAGAACGTTGTCGCAGGTAAATCGCCACGGCTTCCTTTCAACGTCGTCGTCGTCTTCTTTGCGCGCCTGTCGCTTTCGCGAGGCAGAAACGTGCCAATTTTATTCCGGCTGTCGTGAAAGTCACCGTGTACCATTAATCACGAGCGATCCCGCGCCGGCAGGGGAAAAAGTTTATCTCATCGAGTGCTTTTGCATTAGGGGCGAAGTACATGCAAATTCGCGTCGCGGCTTTCCCGACGAATGTGGAGCAACAAAACGAAAGCTCTCCTCGCCGGAAAACATTTCCGCGCGCGCGCGTATCTCGTCTCGCGATCGTATTACGTTTTTATGTCACCGCCGTCGTCGTCACCATTTGAAACGTCACATTTTTTTTTATCTCGCCGGAGTACTACGCACGTACATCTCGCATGCTTGTGTGCGTTAATAAAGAAAAGAGAAAATGGCGACGGATCTCCCACGTTTCAAGACAAGCCGATCGGAACTTTCAGTTCTGAACGTTCCGACTCGCGGACTCCACGGTTAAATGCCGACGACATCACCGATTGCTAACCCGTGCCATCTAAACTAAAAATCCGGGAAAAATGTAATGCATGAGCTCACTGTCGCTTTCTCTCTCTTTTTCTCTAATTGTCCGTTATATCTCTAATTTATTCACTTATTTCTCTCTGATGTATTTCTAATGATCTAATTTAATTCATTCTATCTTATTAAGATTATATTCTCCCTCTTTCTCCTTCTCTCTCTCTCTCTTTCTCTCTCTAATTATCCATCTTATCTCTCTAATTTATTCACTTATTTCTCTGATGTATTTTTAATTATCTTATTTAATTCATTTTATATTATTAAGATTATATTCTCATTTTACATAATATACAAAAACATTGTACATTTCTGTAAAGTAACTTTGTTATAACTATTACTTTGTTATCAAGAATGACATTTTCTTTCTATATTTTTTGTATAATATATATTTTCTGTAGCGCTCTGGAGAGAGAGGATTTAGTCTCATACCTAATAAATGGTGCTTCTCTCTCTCCCATTCCCTCTCTCTCTCTCTCTCTCTCTCTCTCTTTAATATTATTCTCATACTTATATTTTTGCATAAATTTTCAATTTAGGTTTTGCCGTCGGGTCTCTTATAGTTGAACCACAGGACACTTCAATTCTTAGAGCAATATTATCGCAACGGTCTAAGGGGATGCTGAAATTGAAATCTTCACCGAGACGGAATATTGACTTCTTTCGCAAAGTTTACGTTGCATTGGCTACACAAAGTTACAAATGCTCTTACACGATAAAAATACGTGCGAGAATTTACTGGAGCATTCCTTAATTTATGACAAAAATGATAGAAATTTTCAAAGTTGACATTTCAAGTACAAATTACTTTGTCAGACGCTATCGATTAAAATAAATATTCGTCATATACTAAAGATCTGTAAGATAAGTACTGAACGCGAGGTTGCTCCGTTCTCAGGAAAATTTTGAAAAAAAACATTGCCGTATCTTTACATCAGAATTTGGAGACTTAAAGATATTGGAAAAGTTTGCCGAAAGATTTCTATGTATGTGTGGTTAGGTCTCCCGCTAAATATGATGAAGCAAGACGACACCCATCCCTGGTGAAAATGATGTCTAATAACATCTGACCTAAACTCTTTTTCGCACAAAGAAGAATTTTGGAACAAAACAAGAGAGCAAAAGTATTATCAGACATTTGATATTCTTTCTTACTCTTTCATTTCGGCCAGGGATTCGAGTATGAACTACATGTGCAAGAAATACGGAGAAAAGAAAATGTGATTGTGTTAGTGACGATCGTCTCTGCGTTATCGGCACTTGTAAAGTTCGCCGTCGACTCCCAGCATTCCCTCTTAATCCGGAACTCTCTCGTGTATGTTAACATATACGTGTTCACGTGTGTTCACGTTGACTTGATAAAATTTACTTTCACACCACGTATCGTCGTTTCGGCTTCTGTCACAGCCGATTACCGCGCAAATCCGTGAGCAGCGGTTCTCAAGCGTGGCAACTAGATGAGTTACTGACTTTGTTGGGAAAAAAGGTGTCCCGTCTCCCTCTCGACTGTACACGTACGTATACCCGAACCGATCAGGGCTCCTGTTATGTGGAGGGGAGGGAGAGGGCGCATGACTGCTAAATTTACCGTATGTATAATTTTCCGATTTCGCAAGCCGGCTCTCCGAAATCTTATATAGGCGAACGATTTCGCCGTGAGAATGTAAATATTTACGGAGGAGCACTGCCTGCGCACATACGTACGGATGGACAGGAGATGGAAGATCAACGCGAGAGAACGAGATAGACAGAGAGAAGGGGAAGAGGGAAGAGAGAGAGGGAGAGAGAGAGAGAGAGAGAGAGAGAGAGAGAGGCAAAGAGAGAGTTTCAACAAGGTTTTGCGCGCCTCGCTGGCTTTGCTAATCGGATATCTGCTCGCAGCGCGATGCGCTTAGTCTCGCGAGCTTTTGTGCCGTGTCTGGCTGAAATCGAACGGAAGAACTGCTAACGCGAATCAACGATTTACGAGGCGAGCTGGCGGCGTCAATGTTTAACGCCCCGGCATAGCGGCGCTATTAGAGGGAAGGTCCGACGGGAATGCGTCTCTCCCTCCCTCCCGCCTCGCCGCCCCGAACGCGCAAAATAAGAGGCGCCGATTGCAATTTAGCGACGTCGTACGTTCATACGTTATTCAACGTGGCGCGGGATCAACCTCACTCTCCCATCCTCCATTCGACGCCTCTAGCTGCGGTACAATACACCGCTACTCGAGGATCTCGCGGGAATTCGCAGGCTTTCCGCAAGGTCTCGCCAGTTTCGCCGCGCTAATCGGATATCTCTCGACGACTCTCGTACGACGCATTAGAGACGCACACAGCGTATGTATGTACATGTATTAAATGCATGCGCGCACGTGTGCGGATACGGCACGAATTGCAATTTGCGAGGGAGCGGGCGCCCGCCTGCAACCTGGCTGTCTAAGTAGACGTTTGCGTTGAATTTCGCGGCGGCGCGACGCACACCGTACCCGGAAGTGTCGAAAGTTTCAGGAAACAGGGTGGGGAAGGAGCAATAATCGGCCCTATAGTTAGGCAAGAACGATCCACCCCGCGCAGTTATGACTTTTGGGCTTTTGTTTCACCACAATGGGCACTTCGCGTGTCTTCCTACACAAAACAAACAAGATCCAAGCCTCCAATCGGCGTCTGATATCAACTAAACAGTTTTTATTATTCACGCTATTCCTTACTAGTTGTTTTATCCATTTTTGAGAGTTAAACTTATCCACGAATACCCTTAAAGAGAGGAAAATTGACCAACTTGACTTCTTGAACAATTACGAAGAACCTGAACTTGTACTACCTATACTTTTTAAATCGTGCATCAAATTTTCATCTTCATTTTTCCCGAAACGTGCTTCACAAACTGTCTCATGAACATACTAAGAGAAAAAATATTTAAAAAGTTGAGCATATTTATTCGATGGTGCTAATAATATATTTACTTATACCAATATAAGATACTTTTTAAATAAGAGAGTACATATTTTCTTAATACCTTAGCCTTTCGTGAAAGCAACTACTTCACTTTTGAGTGAGATTTCAATTCAATCAATGTAGATTGATAAATATCTAGAGTGAAGCAGAGGGAGAGCGTGAATCTCTTTCGAAACGTAATCTCGATGCGAGCTCCGGCGCGAATCTATAGCGATAGTACGGATTCTCCTCGCTAAACCGCTATTATCCGGCGCAAAACATTAAGCCGTTGTCGAATGGATTAGATGGAGTTTGATCGAGCGAAGCGCCGGGTAGTGCTCGGACTGATCCGCGGGAATTAAGCGTCGCTGAAAAGTCGCGCGAAATACGTCTCGCGTAAATCATCGTCGTCGTCGCCGTCCACCGACGGTTTATCCGATTTTGCGGCAGCTTTCCGCGAACGGGCTGCCGAGTTCAACGATGAAGAAACGCGGCTGCCCTCCGCGATAGTGGACGAAGAAGCACGGGCGATCTATAAGGTACCGGAGGAGGAGAACGATCTCGCGGTGCAGTAAGACCGGTTCTGAGAGGGTCCGGCGAGCACACAGCTCGGCGACGAGTATAAGCGCCGAGTTTAACTTCGCGCAGCTTTGCAGAGGCTGCTCTACCGTAAAGAGCGAACTAGGCAGGCAGCCAGCCAGCCAGCCAGGCAAGAAGACGGGTGGCCGCCTAGGGCTGCCTTTGGTCTCGCAAGGATCCCTGCTCGCAGGCTTGCAAAGACTTCGGGCGAGGTCCTCGCCAGGGCTTCGAATTCGAGGCAAAGGCAGCTATCCAGCGTCGTGGTGGCGAGCCGGAGTCTGACGGAGACTCGTCGAGCGATATTGTACGAGAGAGTTCCGCGCAAATGAAAGATTATTCTCGCTTGGGGCCGGAAAAGTCGGCTTCAGTTCTCAAAAGTTCTGAAACCATAACTTCACCTCCCAGAGAAAAAATGCTTCAGTTGATTCTATAAGTCTGTAGCTTGCTGGGAAGAATTAAACGTTGTAGATAAGCGGATTTGCTGCAAAACGCGGCAAAGACATTAGGTTTAGAAACAATTGTCTCATATAGTAAACTTTTATTAATATTACTTTAGTTACTGCAACAAATCATTTTGTATTTCGAGCGAATTGAAGCTTACGAAACAAATTCATTAATTTTGCTAGACAAGTCATGTAATTAGGTAATGAGGAAATATTTTTGTTCGTTTTACAGAAAAGTGCATTGCCTCATTAAGTCTGACTGTAAATGACCGTAATGAGAAGTATGTTACTACACATTACGTAATTTAAGTCTGTCTTTTTACGTTAATAACCATATGTATTTGTAATATAATATATAGATATGTATATTTACACTTGTAATATTTTATTTGAAAGACTGCAGAGAGTAAATGTCCGAGGCACTTTAATGAGCATTTCTGTTTCTACTGCTAACTTCTACTGCTGGAACACAACTGTTTTAACTATAATGAAATCCGTTAATGTATTTCCTTTGATATAACAGCAAAATGATTAGTTGTGTGTGCCAAATTATACTTTAATTAATTGTATGGAATTATCTTAGCCGTGTTATATAACATCAAACTTTACTAAGTATAACCACAAATCTTATGCAGCTTTATGACTTGCTTATTGTAATATAGCAAATTGGCTGTCCGGTTATTGATTGGGGACTATTACGGATCTAATCCAAAGTCAAATAAAATCTACTCTACTCCCTGCATTACTGCAATAAAAGTATAAAAGTATCAATCACGAAATTTCTTATGCTCGGGAAAAGAGGTCCGTCCGGATTAATCAAGCATCTGGCGAAATATGAATGAACCAGAAATTCCGGTTGAAGCTACAAGAATTCTGTTCAAGTTAATAAGATTTCTGGTTAATCAGAATTTGCAGCTGCTCGAGTTAACAAAGTTCCTGGTTAAACAAATTTGCAGCTGTTCTCAAATTCTGATTCGTTCATATTTCACCAAGCACTTGGTTAATCCAACTGGAGCTTTTTCTCCGTGTGCAAATAGAATAATGAATCATGAATTTCCAAAGGAGAAATCCACTACATGAAGACGATATTACTCGACGGAGATATACAACTGGAGATTTGGGAGCTTCGTAATTAAGAATCCCGAGTGCGGGAGGAGACTAGTTGCGCTACTGGGGAGAACGCTACACCGGAGAGCGCGTAGACAGCGACATCGTCGCTGAAACGACGTGCTCTCTGTGTACAAGGAGACGTTGAACGGATCATAGCTGTCTGATGGCTGATGGCTCTCGAGGGGTACACCTACATAGGCACGCCATATTCAGGCACGAATGTAAGCGATTGTTGGTGTATGTGCGTCGCGCGACAGGATGTTGCAGCGAGCGGCCGACGTATGCGGCAACGTGCGCGAGCATTAGTGGGCAGGTACGTGCATCAGCCACGCTAAGTAAATATATTTAAGGACGTAAGTGGGTGGATAGAGAGAGAGAGAGAGAGAGAGAGAGAGAGAAAGAGAGAGAGAGAGAACACGAGCAAAGTCGAGTGCTTATTGTGTGTTGCAGACCTCCGTAGATCAAATGCGCACACGTACATAAATACACACACACAGATTCGCACATATACACACGTTCTCACAACAAACGCCATACAGTTCACGCCACACGAGAACGGCCAGAAAGCGATAATCCCGCAAGATCTCGCGCACTTCCGGCCACCGTTTTTCGCGGAAGTTGACGCAAGGAATTTTCCCGCGATACGAGACAGGCAGAGAGAATGAAGAAAGAATGAAGAATACGATTCACGGAAACGGCGATATTTACGGGCGACGCGAATCTTCGTCGCGGGCGATCGCGCAGAATCGGTCGGTCGATCGCGGACGTTGCCGTTTCATTAATCGAGAAACACGAGAATGCAAAAGGAACGGCAGGAGCACCCGTAAAAGGACGAGTCTCCCGTCGCAGACAGACTAATGGAATGGACCATTCTGCAACGCGACTGTCTTACCTAAGGGAAAGTTACCGAAATTGTGCCTCATTAGTTTCTTTATTATTATTGAATGCGATCGATATCGAACGGCAAAAATGAGAAATAAATGAGCAATGTAATGAGAAGAATTTGCAGATTAAGGTAGCATTCTAAGACGTCTTTTTTGAGGAAAAAATTTTATTTAATACTTATTGTTCACGCACGCGCGCGCGTTACATATACTGTAGAATATCGAATAAAATTTTCTCAAAAAGGACGTTTTGGAGTGCAACCGAGAAATCTAATGAGCAATGAGAAATGTAATGAGAAGCATTTGCGGATTAGGAGAGACCGGGACTATATCCCAGAGGTATGTTGCTAATGTGCTTTATTAGTACTTATCTTGAGAGAAATAATGGATACACAAAGTCGCGAAATGGTCCTTTTAGAACATAAATACTTTCCTCTGAATTTCATCAAAATCGATATTACAGTTAAGAAATAGAAAAAACTGATTTATAATAGCGAAGTAAATTTTCGAGTCTCTCGAAATTTTCTATTAACATTTCCCAACGTGACTGAATAAAATTAAGCGATGTATTACTAGCTAGAATGAAATTTCTTGCGAGTGTATGATATACTATTTCTGGTAATAAATGTAATTTTCATTAATTAAATGAATGAGAAATAGAGCATATGGGCGGACGAGGTGAAGTTGGTCCATAATTAAGGGCCAGCAGAAGAGCTGTAGAAACCTCTCACGGAGACTCTGAACTACTAATCAGGATACATATTTTATACGTGGTCTTCTTTACCCCGCGCTACTAGGCAACTGAATCCAGTACCAAGATGGCCATGTTGCTGCTTGTATTTTGGTTATTACAAAACGAAATATACGATTAACAGGGTTGTGGCGGGCATTGATACATGGAACAAGGTTGCCTATCTCATATTTATACAGTCAGTCATAGCAATTAGTTGCCTGAAAATTGTGACTTCGAAATTCTAAAATATATCATATATAAAATATATATTTCATATATATCATATATAAAATATATATCGGGGCATCTAGCCTCGGTCTACTCTCTACCTTACTTTGCATGTGCTACTAACGTTCAAAAAGTTATTTGATTCATTTGATTGATGAAGTGCGATTTAGGAGAGACCGGTATGATTTTGACAACTCTTCCCTATCCGGCGGAAAGCGCTGGCGAAAGGTGACACGCTCCTTCCCTTTCGCTTTTTCCGTATACGTAGTTCCTTAACAACGTCAACGATGATCGACCTGTCGATAAAATTTCCAGAATACAGCGAGAGTACAGCGAGAGCGAGTGAGTTAGCAGAGGAGGGGACGTTGACGATGTGTCGATCGCGAAAGGGATTAATAATGGCTAAGTCGGGGATAAAGTACGCCTGAGTAGTCTCGAAGTTGCGCTTTAAATTGCGCTGTGCAACAATATTCGACACACATACAGGATACACGCAATCGATCGTGAAATATCCAAGTTTAGAGTGGCACCGGGATATCCACGTTTTTCCAATTTCTCAAATGGGTTCTCGCGAAAACGAAGTCGTGCTCGAAGAAAAACGAGGAAAGAACAAAGAAAGTCATCCCACAACCTTTTCGGAGACTATATGTGCACTTTGATGTATTATTCAGTCAAAGCATATTATTCTACTATTTTATTTATTTTTGTCTTATCAAATTCGCGCGATCCCTCCCGCGACGATCGATCGAGATAGATTGATTTGCTCTGGAGTAGAATACTCTTCAGGTATAGAATGAAAAAGGTACATAAAAAGTGAAATTAGAGATAAAACGTTAATAAGTGTACATATAAATATAACAGAGTATTCTTTGAATTTCTTAGAGTAAAATCTCACTTAGAAAGAAGAGTAATCACTGAATTACTTAAATTTTTTATTCATATGGAATGAATTATTCGCTCTGAATTGCCGGGCGAATATTTTCCTCTATCTTTAAACTGAAAAACAAATCTGTTGTATTCCATCGTTACGCAAAAAAATTTGCTGCTAAGTATAAAAAATTTTCTTCAAATGTACTGCTGTGTTATAGTATTAGTTTTCTTTGCCTTACATTTAAAATCTCATCTGTGAGTAGCTCTTCTCTTTTCTTCTCATCTCTTCATCTTTAATCATTTTATATTTAAATTTAAATTTTTGTTAATTCTATTATAACACATTTCAATTTTGTACTTTCTAAATTTCTTGGAGTGAAATCTTATTCAAAACTAGTGAAAAATGGCAGAATTTTTACTCAAAGTAATAGTGAAAATATTACCACTAAAAATCGTAAGAATAAATGTTTCACTCAAGCTAAAAGTGGATTCTGACGCTTCATATGATGCTTCGATCGATTAAAACGAATATCTTCCTGTGACGCTAAAGCACGCCAGATTTGCTCTTCAATATCGAGTGGAAATGTTCACTCGATTATTCAGAGTAGAACATTTAGTCTGTACGATTAAAAAATCACTTGAATTCGAGTGATTTGATGATCGTCCTGTTTTTGAGTGAAATTTCACTCCAAGAACTTTAGAGAGTACTCTTCATATTTTTCTGTACACTCGACTTTCACACAATTTTATCGAATGAAGTTGCAACGATACAAGTTATCAGAATTGAATGCTACTGCTGACGTGTATTCGCAGTATCGAACAAAAATCGAAGTAACAATACAGAATGACATTTTTAAAATTTGGAAGGAAGAATTTACTTCAAATGAAGAGAACATTATTTTGAAAAGTAATTTTTATATATTTATAATATTATATATTTATAATATATAAAAATTTTGAGAAGTAATTTTTATAATATATATAAAATTTTGAGAGAAAAGTAATTTTTATATATTTATAATATAAAAATTTTATTAACTATACACACATTTACTCGATAAAATCGTCTAGCAATCGATACATATATTAATAACTTATCTATAATTTCATTTCATTATCTACTTTTTTCATTATACAATACTTGAAGGGAATTTATCTCAAGGTTAAATCAATTAATCTATCTATCTATCTACCTTTCTATCTATCTATTTATCAATGTATCTCGATCTCAATCTCGACTTTGCAGGAGTAGGGGAGACCTGTATGGCCTTAGGAATATGTTGCTCATGTGCTTTTTTTAGCATTTATCTTGAGACGAATAGTGGGTACAAAATCGCGAAGTAGTTCATTTAGAACATAAATATTTTTCCCTGAGTTTTATTAAAATCGAAATAATATTACAGTTAGCTAGAATGAAATTTCTTGTGAGTGTATGATATACTATTTCTGATAATAAGTGCAATTTTCATTGACTAAATGAATGAAATAGAGCATATGAGCGGACGAGATAAAGTTAGCCCATAGTTAAAGGCCGCCAGGAGGGCTGTGTAGACCTATCGCGGAGACTCTGGAACTATTGATCAGGATATCTATTTTATACGCGGCTTCTTATCCTGCGCTACACACTGAATCCGATACTAGAACAAGATGGTTATGTTACTGCATGTTCGTATTTTTACAAAATAAAATACACGGTTAACAAGATCGTGGCGTTATACATAGAAGAAGATTGTCGCTATCATGTTTATATAGTCAGTCACAGCAATTAATTGCCTAAGAAGTTGTAGCTCTAAAATTCTAAAATGTAGAATATTTAGCCCCGGTCTCTCCTAATTACATCGTCCGCGTCGAAACACTGAATGTTGTCTTTGCGTTGTTGTGGATAAACTACTTTGGACACGCAGCTCGATCATTCTCGCGAGGCTTTTCTCGCCCAATTTAATTCATGATTACATTACACAGACCCATTCCTGGTGATCACAGGACCCACGAAGACCGGGCTAATGTGTTTATCGGTTTTGAAGAGAGGAACGCAAAGGACCTAGAGTCGACGTCGCGCGAGAAAGGGAGTAAACGAAAAAGGGAGGAAGGGAGAAGGGTAGGAAGGGAGGTAAGAGGGAGGTATAAAAGGAGCTCCCAGGAGGTCGAGCGGGCGGAGTAGATGGCAAGAAAATTAATCGGCTCCCCATCCTCCTCATCGCCGTCGCTGTCGTCCTCGTTGTCATCGTCGTCTTCCTCCTCTTGAACGCGCCGCGATTCTCGCGCGACCGTTTATGCAATTTTGCCGAGCGTCTCCGCGAGATTTAATTTTTACTCGTATCGGAAATAATTTCCAGCGCAATGACCGCGCATTTATTCACCGATCGGGTCGGCGAAATCGTAATTTCCGCGCGTTGTGCGAATATTCTTCTCACTGTCTCTTTTATTTATGAAGGAACATCACATTATCACGTAGGGGAGATCGGAATTGGTTGTCACATGATTCAGATTTCAGTTTCTACTATCCTAAAATGAATCCGGAAATGAAAAAAATGTTTCTGACTGAATCAGCAAAACGACTAATTCACCGCACTGAGAGAAAAATGTTTGGTATTTGTAACTATAATCATGTAGAGAAATAATTACTATAAATTATAGTCAAGACAACCATTTTTTAGTCAATTGCACTATAATTTTAGTGATGATAATCTTATATGCGTGTTACTACTATTATCTTCGTGTCGGAACAACCAAAAAAGTATAGTTGGATACAATTTAGTGCCAACTATATTTTTTGGTTGTTCCAATACGAAGACAGTAGTAATAACATGCATATAAGGTTATTATCACTACACTGAGAAAAAAATTTACTAAATTTCAAAAAACGTTTGTTTGGATAGTACTGTGAAAATATTTGTTTAAATTAAGTAATTATTTTCTAAAATTAAATAAAGAAGTTTTAAATATAAATTTGTTTCTTTAATTTTAGAAAATAATTACTTAATTTAAACAAATATCTTCACAGTGCTATCCAAACAAACGTTTTTTGAAATTTAGTAAATTTTTTTTCAGTGTAAGATTATAGCGCAATTGACTAAAAGATGGTTGTCTTGACCATAATTTATAGTAATTATTTCTCTATATGATTATAGTTACAAATACCAAACATTTTTCTCTCAGTGCGATAAATGAGTATTCATCGATTTTCCGTGAGAACATTTTACTGCTTCATTTTATTTCTCAACAATTTTATGACTAGTGGGAGTAAGATTTCGCTGTGAAATTCATGATAGACAAGTTCGTTATATGAAATCCACTATGACAACCAACTCCACCTTGCCCCACCTTACTTACCTGCGTGCGCTTCACGCACCGATTGCCAGTTCGAAGACATGCCGCCAACGATCTCGCTATTCCCGACCAGCGGATCATATTCAAGAATCGATAATGCCCTTCGAATATAATTCCATATACCCGCGGAAGAATCGCGCCTTTCAATTCGCTTCGCGTACGCGAGCAAATCGGAGTTCGGTCGGCGGCGGCGGCGGCGGCGGTGCGAGAGAACGCTATGGAAAAGCGCTCCCGGATCTGAATGAAAAATGCATCCTATGCATAGCGCACGGAAGCCACAGATGTGTACGAAGCTTTCGGATGCTAATGCGATCGATCTGTCTTGCGCCTCATACTTGCCCCCTAAAGATAAATCTCATATCACGCGGAGTAAATCGAAGGAGGGGCTCGAGCGAATTTCCCCCGGTGTTAAAAATTGCCCGCTTAAAAGAGCGCTCGATTTAATTTCCCAGGAGCGATTCAGTCCTTCCCCTCTCTCTCTCTTTAACTCATTAAAAATTCCGCTGCCGAGCAAGTGTATCGTATCGTCGCGTCCGCCGAGCAGCTATCTGTTTAATTAGCGGCCGTAGTTAAACACGTCGCGCGGTATCAAATTATTGCCGAACGCGCCGCACAGATTTGCAGGTATTTCACGTATAGGTAAATGATTTAGCACTCCGACTATACGGGGCCGTGCAAGCGCGCGACGCCGCTATCATTTACTACAAAGTGTTGTGGCGCATTGTGCGTCGCGAGTGTAGTAAAATTAATTACCGCGCCAAGATAAAACGCCGTTCGACCGCGGCATAACGCAACATTATCGGTAATCAACTCGGACGCGAGCTCTCTCTCTCTCTCTCTCTCTCTCTCTCTCTCTCTCTCTTTCTCTCTCTCTTGCTCTCGCGCGTGTGCATGCACGCTTACGTATGCACGCGAAGGATTAATATCCTCGCGTCGCGTCTCGGAAATATTTCCGTTCGCGATAAATTCTGGCGGCGGCGGCAGCGGAATTCCTGCCGAATCCGGGACGGAGGGCCGGAAGTCTAAATGAAAATCGCCGAACCCCCGCCCGTCCCCTCCACCCCGGACACTGCGCCGCGGCTGCAGCCGCGCGGGACTATGCGAACAGTCACGTAGTCACGCGCGTACGTTCCGGCGAATGCCACCGCCTAGGATCGCGGAATCGCCTCCAGGAAGATGAAGATCGGGCGCATGATGCATAGCTGGAATAGCGGCCCGGGGGCCGCCGGGTAATTTCGATCGGACTATTTCTCTAGATAAATCGTGCGTCACGAGCCGACTATTAATCGCCGGCTCTGTTGAGCGATAACGAGATATAAAACCTAACGGGGACATAAGCACATCTTTGTCGAGAGAGAGAGAGAGAGAGAGAGAGAGAGAGAGAGAGAGAGAGAGAAAGGGCGAGCGCGAGAATACTGAAATAACTAAATGTCAAATAATTTTGAAATAAGTACTTCTTCAAGTCTGAGCATGAAACGTCGACGATAAGTAAGCATTTGCTACATTAACTGCACGTTTATCCTCCAGCAAATGTAATATAGTTTTTCAATCTTTTTGTTTCATTTGTTTCAAGTCGTTATACGAGCTTTAATGTAAGAGATATTATACATAGATGTACTCTCTAAATTTTTTGGAGAATAAATCTGTCACTCCAATTTAACCAATCTTTTTCTCTCCGTACAGATAATCGAGATTTCTTACTAGAGATTAATCAAATCATAAAATCATGCGTTCTTAATTCGTTTTATTTACACTTGATTTAAAAAGAACGAAAATTCGTTGGTACTGGAAAGTCTAAGAGGCGAGCTTGCAGGGATCTGAAAGAATCTCACGTATATTGTAAATTTCAAGGTCCCGTACAGTGTAGATATCTCTCCGAAAATCTCTTTATTTTCTATGACGACCGACTCGCCGGCTATGTTATCGGTATGATGTTCTCTAAAAACGAAAAACGCCTGTGAAGATGCATCTCGTATGAAATATTCGCCGGTCGTTATCGGTGTGATGTTCTCAGAGCGGAGGAGAGCGCAAGAGAGTGCGAGAGCAAGAAAAGAGAGAAATAGAGAGAGAGAGAGAGAGAGAGAAAGCGTCGAACTTGTCGCAGGGACGAGGACTACGAACATTGAAACGAAAGTTTCAGCCGAGAGATAGGAAAAATCGAATCTTGCTTATTTCAGCGCGTCTTTTCCGCAGTATCTCTTCATCGATTCATTAGCGCTCTAATATTGGAATACCTGCCGGGCCGCATTGCGCCGTCGAACGCAATCATGCGGATACGTGACGTCGAATGCCTCCCAACAACGGAATCGCAGATATTCCGCCGTGGGGACGCCGCGAAATGTGCGAGTCCTTGTTAAGCTCTCTCGCTCTCTCTCTCTCCTCCTCCTGCCTCTTCCCCCCCCCCTCTCTCTCTCTCTCTTGTAAAACTCACGCGTGTACACGCTTCATTCATAAAAAAAAGGATACCGGATGCTCGAATCTGGTAGTATTCATAAGAACTTTGTTTGAATCAAGTATCCGTCGCGTGTCCGTCTCGCTTCGTTCGTCTCGTCGTATCACACAGAGGAAAATATCATTCTACTACTAAGCGATTATTTTTATTTACTTCCCTTTTTTGGACAATTGTTATCTTCAACAAAGAATATTTCTTTGATAAGATAGTTTTAAAACATATTTATTACAAATTTTAGAGAAGCTCATTATCACTGAGAGAAAAATTACCTTAAAATCAACAATATTTCCTTGGTGGGTGCCATTAACATATTTACTTAAATCTACATTCTCTTTACTTAAATCAAATATTGTTTATTTAAATCAAGTAAACAATATTTGATTTAAGTAAAGAGAATATAGATTTAAGTAAATATGTTAATGGCACCCACCAAGGAAATTTTTGTTGATTTTAAGATAATTTTTCTCTCAATGTACTCTAAAGAAGAATGTATTCTCTTCACAAGAATATTATAGAACTTTAGCCAAGAAAAACTTTTTCGACTTCAGTGCGCGAACCAAATTTTTGTTTTAATATTCTTGATCGAAATGCTAAACTCACTAGAATTCAGAATATATTTCGGATAAATTCCATGTTTATAACTTACAAACTTGCGAAATTCTTGAAACAAGTAACACTTACTTGAATGCAATATGTACTTTCATAATTGCGTTTGACACATTAACCGTCACGTATTATGTAGGTAATAAAAATAATAATAAATATAGTAAAAAGATAACCAATCTTTTTTCCTCCATGCACATAATCGCGTTTTCTTACTGGAAATTAGTCGAATCACAAAAATCTTCTGTTTTTGATCTATTTTATTACACTTGATCTAAAGGAGAAGAAAATCCATTAAAAATTCCAAGAGACGAGCTTTCGGGGATCTAAAAGAATTCACGTATATTGTGAATTTTAAGGTCCCGTATAGTGTAAGTATTTCTCCGAAAATCTCTACATTTTCAATGACGAGCTCGCCGGTTATGTTATCAGTGTGATGTTCTCTAAGAACGAAGAACGCCAGTGAAGATGCATCTCGTATGAAATATTCCATATTCGGTGTCTGCCCTCGTGGAAATTTACCGGAGAGACTGAACATTCCGTTTTAAATCCACAGCGAAAGAAAGAAGAAGGAAGGAGAGAGGACGGGATGATATGAGAGGGAGGAAGGGGGCAACATTCCCGCGGCGGAGTCCCAGAGTAAAGAGCGCGCGCGACTCGAACTGTATATTCCAAACGTAGGTAGGTAGGGGGAAAAGGAGGAGAGAGAGAGGAGAGAGGGGAAGAGAGAGAACAAACAGCGAACCCCGACGTCGTCCGAGAGTTGCGCAGTCCTCCCAATTACGTCTAAGTTTAACATTTCGCCGTAATTAAATGAAGTCCGCGATTAACGAACGAGCAAAGCGCCGTCCAGCCACCTCCCTTCGCCCCCCTATCCCTCTGGTCATGAGAGAGAGAGAGAGACGCGTTATAAATTGAAAGTAAAGCGTCGCGTAACTGCCATCTCCGCAGAGTCCGTAACGTCCAGAGTTTACTGTGCGCATACATAATCCGAGCCTCGATTTCGCGAAATTTAACGAGACTTGATAATACAACGATCCCCGGGCCGTGTAAGTTCTGCGATATCTCTATTTTGCGAGGGACCCCACCCCGCCGACACGCCCGACCGCCCGCTGCTCTTTCTCGATAAATCGAGCGGTTTAAATTTATTTGGGATTCGCTATCAAACGATAGCCCGGAGAGTCGATGTCAACGCGACAACAAAGCGAGCAATAAATCTCGCGGATGTCGCGCGGAGAGATCGCGAGGGCGACATTTTCCCCCTCTCTCTCTCTCCTTCCCTTCCCCCCTGCTCTCTCTGTCTCTGTCATCGCGAAGAAACTTACTTCATCGCGATAAACTCTGCGCCCTCTCAGCCTCCGTGACTATCCGCGCGTACGCACACGTGCGTCCACGCACAAATACCGTGACGCGAATTATGACGAAATATGGCCAGGGTCAATTAGAGATCGGCTGCCGAATAGGGAATTCCAGGAAATGCCGCGATGTACGAGCAATATAAATGCGCATTCGATTTGCCGCGCGTCTCTCGTCGACCTCGCCCGAACACTGCCGCCGCTGTCGTCGTCGTCGTCGTCGTCGTCGTCGTCGTCGTCGTCGTCGTCGTCGCCGCCGCCGCCGCGACCGAAGAAATTCTTCGGTATTGGCATTTACCCCCGCCGCTTGAATTAATGTAGGTCGCACTGGCGCAAGATAAAGGAATATTATCGCCACCGTCGACCCGCTTCATTCGCGATTTCCACTCCTTCCCTGCCCTATTCTCTATTAATTTCGCTCGGAAATCGGCGGTTAACACCTCGCGCCAAAGGGGTGAGTGATCCCGAGTGAAAATTTTAGCCTTGCTTGAAGTTTCTGACATCTGTATACTCTGAAGGGTCAGTTTATGTGTTCCACACGTGGAAACCGAAATCCCATTTAGCGCCTCTAAAAGCAAAACGCGCACGAAATATGCCGACTGTACGTTCTAAAGAGAATCCTCCAGCAAAGCAAGTAGATCACATAACATCAACAGTGATTGATAGAGGCTAGAGTATCAAAGTAGATGTTAAATGGAATATCGAGAGTGGAATCAAAATTTCAACTGTGAATATGTGATCATAGATCCGAGTCGAAATTCTGGTTCTACTTTCTGCACGAAGAGATTTTAAGTAGTTTTTTTTTTCATAGAAATTTCTTTCAATTTTATCATGTTTCTGATAGCGCAAGAATGGAATAGTTCATACACAAAATAAATTTCTAGCACAAAAATTTTTGCTAGAAAATATAGCAAGTTACTTAAGGAAAGGTTCTGAAATTTTTTCAATGAAATTAATAAATATATCAATATATGAGTTTGACCATATATTATTCATCATTGCTTTGAGCATAAGAAAATTTTTCTTTTATTAAAAAAAAGTTTGAAATTTCCTCGTTCATATTTTTTATGCTGAGCGCGATATCACTGGACGCCTCTAACATTAAAGCTCGCGTAATGACTTGAAACAAATAAAACAAGAAAATTGAAGAACTAAAAATTTACTGAAGGGGATAAACGTACAGTTACACTGAGAGAAAAATTATTCGACAAAAAATTAATAACGAATAACTTTCATAAAAATAACGATGAATTTTTTTCCGATTAGGAAACGTCTGATGAGAAATATCATAATTTCTCATAATTTAGAATTTTCATAGTTCATAATTTTTTAATCGGTTTACTTGAGAAAATGCCATCATGACTGAAAGTATTCGATTAAATTTAATTTAGGTTGATGTAGGATATTCTGATCGAATATAAAAATTCATTAGTATTTTGATCGGAAATATTCGTTTGTTAATTTTTTATCGAATAACTTTTCTCAGTGTAATGTAGTAAGTACTTACTGCCAACCTTTTTATTTTGAGACTTACAGAAGTACTTATTTCAGAACCATTTGACTTTGGATTATTTCAATATTTCTTGCACTTAACCTGTATTCTTAATTTCAATTTAAGTATTGGCCCTGCGATTTGCTCAATTGCAGACAGAATATGTACGTGATGGACTCGGTCACATGTAAAATACGCGCCACACGAGACCTCACGGAAACAATGGGCAAAAAAGGTCATGTCGTCGACTGACGAGATATTTTGAACAGCCAAGGGGAATTGTAAACAAGGCACCAGTATACACATGCTCTGTGTGTCGCGGTATGCTCGTCGGCTCTAGACGTAATAACTCGATAACGGAAAAGTACGCGTGCGAGAATAAAGCAAAACAACTGATACCGTCGGAAGGGACAAAGTCCCGCGAATTGTGAACCACGTCGTCAATCAATGACGAGCGTATTTGGGGTGACTGAGAAATCACGGCATAACCAACGCTCTCTCGAAACATTCGGGACCTTTGAGGTGGTTAAATCATCGAATTAACAAGTTATCAAGTCGCATCGGGCGATATGTAATGAAACGTATCATGTCACACGCAGTACTGGTCGCAGTACTGGTTGAATGGAACGAGCAATCGTTAGTTAACGTTACGTTACGATCAATTCGTATTTTTGCCTGGCATCATTAAGCGTTTCAAGCCCATGATGACGATCACGGCTGACCGAGTGAAAATTTCGATAAAATCGAAAAATAACCAAACAAATAATTCTTAATCAAACTGTTCTTTTTTCAAACAAAATGACAGTAACTATTTGTAGCACCAAAAAAGCTATTTGTGTGGTGACAACCATGTGATTAATATTGCATCTACCTAGATTCATTTTCATAATTACAATATAGGACAGTTAGTGATGGAAACTACAATTATTTTAACTGTATTGATGAGACAAGTATACTGTATTGAATTAATCGTTAAATTGACATTATACAATAATATAAATCTTTTGTTACAGTGATACAGCAGCAAATTTAATAAAAGCTCGATTAACATTCTCACATTACGCGCTTTACGTAACATATTATATTAATTAAATTATGATCATTGTTTCGTATTTCTGTGTTATCATTCTATGTAATAAATATAAGTACCATATATGAACCATAAGGGATACAATCTTTACAGTTCGAACAGTTAAGTTGTTGTCAAATTTTCGTACACTTGTCTATCTAAGAGATTCTCCACACGCAAAGACAATTATCGATACATCCCTTGTGTGCAGGTAGAACTTATCAAACTGATCACAAAATTTATCTAAAATATCACGAATAACCACGTAAAGTTTTGATGCAGGATCAAAATTCCAACTGGAGAAAAGAGAGTATGATTAGCGTGTAAAATAAATAAATAAATAACATCGTGTCCCGAGATGAAATTTTGATCCTACTTTCAGTCTTATTATTCCATTTAACACCTATTTTGATCCTCTCAAATCTACATCTTTTGATTCTATTTAATCTGTGTGACAGAGAAGCATCATGAAAACATTATCGAACAGAAAGGGATCCGTATGTGTTCGGAAATAGCCGAAGGGCGGAGAAGCGTGAAGAAAACGTTACACGATGGTTAGGTCGCGCGTTTGAGGAATGCACTTCTCTCTCTCTCTCTCTCTCTCTCTCTCTCTCTCTCTCTCTCTCTCTCTCGACGATTCCGGATATATGTGTGCCGTCGGATAAAAATTAAATGATCGTAATTCAATTATTTCACTTACGCAACGCGAGGCGTAAGCACGAGCGATTGGCATTTACCTCCGTCGTGCGAATAAATGTAGGTTGCGAAAGACAAAGGCGCGAGATAAAGGAGTATTTTCCCATCGCCGCCACTGACGCGATCCTCTTCGTCGCGATTCCTATCGCATTCCTCTCTCATATCCCTCTCAATGATCCCGACATTGGCGAATAATATTAAATTATCGAAGTCCGACTGCGTCTTACGCGAAGCGGCTGTATGAATAAGAATTGCGGCACAGTCAGCCAGAGAACCGGTAATTAAAGTACAAAGTAAACGGAGACGCACATCTGACGGGATATATCGCGGGCGGAAACGAACGTGTCGCGTCGTCGAGAGGGCGAGGAAAGACCGCAGAGAGAGAGAGAGAGAGAAAAAGAGAAAAAGACCGTCGCGAGAGGATTCTCGCGCCTCCGAGTCTCGAATAGCGGCGACGCGAAATCTCATCTCGGGAGACGCGGAGGAACGAATCCAATTCGGCACGTTAGTTCCCGCCGACGTGGATGAGAACTCCGACGAAGCCCTCGCGCTGCGTTGCGGCGGCGCGGCCGCGAGAAGGAGAGAAAGAGAGAGAGAGAGAAACGGAGGAAATTTTTCCCGTCCCAACGCTGCATATTTCCCATGTGCGCCTTCTCTCTTTTCTTTTTTTTCTTTGCTTTACGGGGGTGGCGCCGCGTATTCCGAATTTTCGTGCCTCCCGGGAGACCGCGGAGATAAGACGAAACGAAGGCAAGAAGGACTTAACCCCGCAACGAAAGCGGATGCGATTCCCAGCCGCTGCCTCCCCCTCCCCATCCCACCAAAAGATACGACAATCGCGCGCAATTATGTGCCGCAATTCAAGTTCCCATATAGGGTCGCCCAGATGTTACAACGAAGCTATTGGCTTGACCAACGCCGCAGCGGTCAACTGTTGGTTCTGCCAGCCAGTGTTGGGCTGGTACTGGCAATTGACTGCTTGCCAATTTACTGAACTTAGCGTGGGACGATAACGTCGGCCCGATATTGGCTGACAATATTGGCGAAGCATAGAATTACGACGGGATAACCAGCGCACGAGAATGATAAATAATAATGACTTAACGATGATGTATGATATCAACGTCAACGATAATCGAAATGTAAATAATGATATTAAAATATGTTAAATTCAGAAACATTGCAGCACTAGTTTGAACTGTGCAATAATATTTTAATAAATAATTGGACATACATGTATTTGTATGTATGTAACAATACGTATGTTGTATTGATAAACTGTCATGCATAAAACACATTTATGTGTTCTGTTTTATCAAACAGTTATGTACAATTACAGCTAGTCTTACAATATTTCTGAGTATAACGTTTCAATTACGATTTACCGACATTTATCCGATTTCAAGTCATAGATCGACGTCGATAATACTACGTCGATAACCGATATTAATATACATTATCCAATCATGGCGCGATATGAGCACAGGCAAGATTTACCAGCTTTTGCAGAATATTGGATATTAGTCGATTACAACTTTATTTGACTAAAATAATATGTAAATCAATGATCAAAATTTATCAATTGTCATAAGTGTAAAATTAATTATTAATCAAACTTTAATTTGGATTATATACTGATTAATGATTAATTTCGTCAATTATATATATAAATATAGCGTTTGATTAAATTTTATTATTAATTTAATTATATTATATTTCTCTTACATGAAAGTATTATAATATTCAAATAAGATTATAACATTTGTGTGTTAAAATTCAAGATTCTAAAATTCTTCTAACAAAATTATATGTCGTTATTTATACATAAAACAATGGCTGTTAATTTAAGTATATTAGTTTTAAAGGGATTCTAATTTTTTCCGTGCACGAGAATTTAGAATATATTTTGAACAAATTTGGCGCTTATGATAAATGGCGCTTATTTATGATAGATACGTCGCGGATAAACATATGAAATACTTGAAGCAAGTAACATTTACTGGAATGCAGTATGTATTTTTCTGTGCGTGCGAATAAGTTATTATTTTCTTCCGACTGAAACGCGGTGTATTTCGTCGCGACGCTCCTCCAAGCTTCGTGTAAAATCGCCTCTAAGGGCCGAAGGGTGGACGAGCGGCCTTCCTCCCTAACGTGCATGAGAAGAGGGAACTCGCGTATCCCCGACGATTTTTTAGCGTACATTATTTCACCGACGGTAGCCGTCGAAATTGCCCGGCCGCAGCCCGCCCTTTCGCTTTATTTTCCCCTCGTCCTCCACCTCCGGATCGTCGTCCACGTCTGTTTCGTTCGGTCGTAAAATTGTTCCACCATAGTGGACGGCGAGCTGGTCCACTGAGGCGCCCGTAAATGTCACCTCTCGAGGATTTCCCGTCGATGGGGTAACGCGCGCGTCCTAGTAGGGAAGCGCTTCCTCGCGATACTTCCTGGACGTGGTGGATCCGCGCGCGCTCTTCGAACGCGGGCGTGTCGCGAGTATTAAATGCAGGGAATGAAACGACCGAATTCTCAGATACTCGGATCTTTTCCTCAATTCGCGAAAATTCTCTTGTTTCATTTGGAAATGATCACTTTCCACGAGACAGTTCACACTGAGACAAAAGACTCACACTGAAAAAGATCCTTCGATTATCAGAACAAAAGCGCGTTTGATAATCGTTAGGGAAACAAATTCAACAGTCACGGTTGCTGATCATATTTCATCATTTGTCATTTTCAGGGGATGCTGAAGCTGAAAACTTTACCGATAGAACATTTTTCTGCAAAGTTTACGTCGTATTGGTTACACAGAATTACAAATGCTTTTACGCGATGAAAGTACGTGCAAAAATAAATAGGAGTATTGCTTGATATGTGACGAAAACGAACAACAAATTTTTAATGTAAAATCTCAAGCTGCCAGCGTAATATTTGCTTAATACAAAAGTTCCGCAACTTGTACATACCGAAAGTGTGGATGCTCCAAACAGAAAAATTTTGAAGAACATTGCTCTACCTTCGCATCTGCATTTGGAAGCTTAAGAATATCGAAAAAGTTTGCAGAAAGATTTCTACATATATATGGTTAGATTTTCCGTTGAATATGGTAAAACAAAGTAACACATATTCATATAAATTCTATATATACAAGAAATACGAAAAGGATAGCGTGATTATGTTAGTGACGATCGTCTCTGCATTATCGACATTGTTTGAGTTCGTCATCGACTCCAGCATCCCCTTAAGCACATATTGTCTGAGATACAAATCATATCTCCTCCATTTATTAAATTAAATTTGTTGTTAAATCAAAATAAAAACTCGATTTGCTTACTACATAGAATCAAACAAACTTCTTTTTCAATAAAATCTCACAATATGCCTGTAAAGAGAATAAATTATTCTTTTTAAATACACGACAATAAACTTTTGTCATTTGATAAGTATATTTTAAGACTATTATCAAGTATATTTTAAGACTATTATCAAGAAAATATACTCTGTTGAAAACCATTACGAAAAGAAGAAATGAGTAACCGCTTTTCTTAGCAGTAAAATGATACTTTTTATGTGCACTAACACAATTATGCTACCCTTTTCGTATTTCTTACATATGTAAATCTTATATAAATATGTGCTGTTTTTTGCCATACTTTGCGGCGAACCTAACTACGCATACGTAGAAATTTTTCTACGAATTCCTCGCGTATTTTTAAGCTTCTAAATTCAATTATAAAAGTACAACAATGTTTTTTTAAATTTTCCTGAACAGAGCAAACATTCGTTCGGACTATATTCGAACTATATTCAAGAAATTAATATCAGGCAAATGTTTACGCTAACTGACAGCTCGAAATGTCAAATTTAAAATTTTTTATCATTTTCATCATATATTAGCGATTCAATTTACGTTTTGCACGTACTTCTATCACGCAGAAGCATTTATAATTCTGTGCAAGTAAAATACGGCGTAAACTTTGCAGAAAAAGGTCAGTATTCTGTCGGTAAAGTTCTCAAGTATGACATCCCCTTAATACGAGAAATCATATATAACGACGACTCTCGATATATAAGAAAATATTTCATATCTAAGGAAATATTTGTGGAACTTTTTCTATGCATATTTTTACCTGCATAAATGTGCAACGAGGATGAAATATCGCGGTGATATTACTTTCATCCCCGTAAAATAATCCTCGGAAAGATCAGCGGCGATTAAATAGCCGTGCCCCTCGCCATGCCGCTCGCCCTTAATTCTTTCGACGTTTTTCCGAAGAGAAAAAAGAAAATACTCCCAAACGCGCAATGCAGTCGCCAACATTTCGTGCTCCGTTACACGCAATGTGTTCGCGACGATTTTTCGTGGCGTTTATCTATGAGTGGAAAAAGGGAAAAAGACGAAAAAACGAAAAATGAAAAAGGAGAAAAAGGGGTATGTACGTATCTATCGGCGCAGACGAGTGTCATCATTGTTACACCGATAGAATTACAGATCGACGGTATTTCGTGGAAAAAATCGCACGATATATCGATAGTCCGGGATCGCTATGACGAAACGAATTATCTCGATGTTTTGTTTACAGCCGATGGCTACGACGCCGCTCGCGCCAGTTTTTCATCCGCGACCGGCGAATTTTCCCCGATCAACTGCCATCGAGCTCGGCGCGGTGTGCTTTTTTTTGCGGGCGAGGATCGGGGGAGAGGCGTCCGGGGAACGACGAATAGCCCGCGTGTGTGCGCGTCCCGTCGTTAAATTTTATTCCGCGTCGCCGGTTAGCAACAATTTTTATTTGTAAACAACGGTTTAAATTTCACGTCGGATATTTTGATACGACATCGCCGTCGTGCAAACACCGCTATGTCAAAAATCGTTACTCACGCTTTCGCCCCGCAATCGCCGCCGCCGCCGCCGCGCTGCGCGAGAATGCGTCGATAAAATTTCATTCTCCTGTCTCCGCGTATGTAGAATGCTGACTATCTTACCTGAAACAACCAAGAAAAAAGGCGGACGACATGAAATAAGGGTAAGGTAATATAAGAGCGCGGCGCGACAGCCACGAGAGATAGATAGATAGATAGAGAAAGAGAGAGAGAGAGAGAGAGAGAGAGAGAGAGAGAGATACAACCTACAAAATTATGATTTTTTGAGTTTTTGTTTTACCAGTGAGTAGTCTTTCTACATAAGACAAAAAAGATACAAGCCTTATAAACGGCTAAAATTAATTAAAAACAGTTTTTATTTTCTACTAGGTGCTTTTTCGCCCATTTTTTTTAGGTATAAGCTTCTTAATGAATACTTAAAAAGAAGAAAATTGACTATGCTTGATTTCTTGAACGATTACGAGGAATCTCAGTGCTACTTTTTTTTAAATCACGTATCAAATTTTCATCGTCATTTTTTTTTCGAAATGTACTTCATATGGGTTGGAACATTCTTGCATAACTTTCACTGGAAAAAAGATTTTGCTGTCGAACCGAAAATTTCGTACATTGAGCCATAATTTTAGTTAGAATTGGATTAGCCAAATGTTTAGTAATTGCAACCAAAAAATGTATATACTACATGTGTATTTTGCTTTCACAATAATACACGTACTTGACACAAGTAAACTCATAGTAATGTCAGCCAAATCGTATGTGTATCTCAAATAGTTCAGTTCCAAATGCAAAAATAATTTTTTCAGTGTACGATAAAATATACTATGGCTGAGAGATTCGTAGGGTTTAGTTACCCCATAAAGCACTGAGAATAACGCACAAACGTGCCTAGGAAGGCAGTAAAGAAGGTCAGTATATCATCTCGGAATACTATGGTTATACTGCAAGCATCTTGTATACACGGACGAAGAATAACATCAATATTTTGTTGCGTATTTAGTCAAGAGACATCCTCACTGTTTTCTGTACGCGCGAGCGGACGAGCCAACCGCTTGGAACGTATTTACGCAAAAAGGAAAATATCGTGTGAGGCGTTTTCCCGTCGCGGGACGTATCGTATTAATATGTCGCACGTGAGAGCGAGTCGCGGTAACATTTTCCGCCTCCGAGAGCGCCGTGCCATTTTCGGAAGATGCGCGAGCGTCATTAAAAATTGCGAATCTCTTTCGGGGCGAGCCGCAAGGATTTTGCATCACGCGCCGTATGAAAGAGTAACGCCTCGGAGAAGCTTTCCGCTGCCGGTTAGCGTGCCGAGCGTTTTACCGCACGTGCATTACCGGGCGATCCTAAAGTTTTATCCATGAGCGAACGCGCGTCGCGCTTCGCTCTACCATTAGTGCGAGAAAAATCGCCTTCGCAAATTTGAATAGGCTGATAGAGCTAACCTGGCCGCGATAGCGTATAAAAAATTTCCTAAGATTTTCCCGGATACAGCATAAATTCCGATTGGAATGCCCAAGTTGCACTGAAAAAGAGATTCTGTTGTAGGAACAGAAATTCGGTACGCCGGACGAAAATTTAGTTAAAATAGAATTGACAAAAAGTTTGATAATTGCAACCCGAAAATTTAATTGTGTGTTTTGCTTTTTCAGTAATTCATGTATTTAACATAAATAAAAAAAAACACGCAATGCCAACCATATTATATGTGCCAAATATTTTAGTTCCGAATACAAAAGTAATTTTTTTCAGTGCAGTCCTAAAATTGGTTATGCTATTACTATACCAATTAGAAACTCTATTCTTATCGTAAATATGTGGTCTCGGTTTAAAGTCGAAATAGAAATATTGAAACTTATTTATTTCTTGTCAGATACTTTTATGATATCAACCAGGAAATCCTATTTTTATATTAATTATTGTACTCAATAGAATAAAAATTGTTTTTCAACGCCGAATATTTTACTGAATAATGAAATTACTTGGAAAATTAACCTAGATTTTGCTTAATTTTAATGTAAAACTAAGATCAGGACGGGAATTAATATCGGGAAAACTTTGGGTACTTCACTTAGAATCGCATGTCTGAAACATTAAATTTCTAATCAAATCCCTTCATTATTTTCAAGAAATCAGATTGGATTCTAATTAGATATTAAGAAATTTTCTGTGCGGGATCTTGCATAGAAATTTTTGAAGATTTTTCTCCTGATACAGCATGGATTCCAATTAGAATGATTAGATCAGTCTCAAAATTAATTAAGAGATATATTCTCAACTATTACACTAATACATGTATCTTAAATATAAAAGTTCTCTGTTCACAATCGAAACAGAAATATTATGGAAATTCGCGCTTTTTTAGACAAATATACTTTTATGGTATTAAGGAAGGAATCCCATTTTTATACAAATTATTGTATTTAATTAAATATAAGATAAAAAAATAAAATATTTCTGAAATGTCTTAAGCGTTTTACTAAATAATATTACTTAAAAAGTCAACGTATATTTTATTCAAATGTACCATAAAATAAAAGCGAAAAGAATATCGGAAAAATTTTAAGTTGCCCTCTTTTGGAAACGCACACACAAAAAGATACATACTGTATTCAAGTAAATGTTTTTTGTTTTGTTAAGTTCATCATAAGCATTAAATTTATTTGAATACACTCTGAATCCTAATAAGTTTAGCATTTTAATCAAGAATATTGAACTAAAATAAGAATTTAGTTTCCCTGCTGCAAAGAGTCGAGTCAACTTTTCTTGGATAAAGTTCTATAATATTCTCGTAAAGAGAATAAATTATTCTTTGGAATACATTATAATGAGCCTCTTTAAAATTTATCAGGAGTATATTCTAGGATTTTATCAATAAAATTCAGAGTAAAATATTCTTCGTAAAAATTCAACAAAATACTTTTCATTAAGGATAATCATTATCCAAAAGAAAGAATAAACTCAAGAGAAGAATAAACTGAGTAATCGCTCTTCCTGACAGTCAAATCATATTTTTCTCCTAAAAATTCAATAAAATATTCTTCATTAAAGATAAGCATTACTAAAAAAAAAAAAAAAAGATGTAAACTGAGCGATCGCTCTTCTTGGCAGTAGAATGACACTCTTCTCTTGCACGCTTGAAACATCACACTTCTAACCCGAAGCAATTATTTTGGACGATCGGATCGCAATTGGCTTCTAAGAAATTTTCTATGCAGGATGCTTACATACTTAATCGAAGGAGGACGAGCCAGCGGCGTGCAGCGAGCGATCGAACGGGCGAACGAACGGGCGTCGGCACACCAGCCATTTCCATAGCAATTTCTATTCTATTTCCGTTGACGTGGCAATGGCGTTCAATTATAGACTGCAATATTGAGAGGCACGTTCCCTCCCGCCCAATAACTGCACCGGCTCTATCAATATCTCTTCGGCGGCGGCGGCACCCCGCCGTGCGCCCTTACTGTGCGTACGAATTCATTTCGCATGTCCCGCCGCGCCATCCCCTCTGATAATTATCGCGAAAATCGGTGGAGTGGAAACTAGCATTGGCGGAAGGCCCGGGTCGCAGGAAGCAAGGAAAGAGAGAGAGAGAGAGAGAGAGAGAGAGAGAGAGAGAGAGAGAGAAGGAGTGGCCTGAGGTCGAGGGAGAGCTGAAAATTCTTAGTAGCGCATAAAACATTTCTTGGGATCTAATTGGGTTCCAACCCGATTTCCAAAAATAATTAGAGATTCTGGTTAGAAGTGTGACGTCTTAAATATGCGATTCTATGAATGGGAAAATCCAGTTTTCCCAATATTATTTTCGGCCTTCATATTAGAATTGAATGAAACATATTAATCTTCTCCAGACAATTTCGTTATTCAGTAAAATGCTCAAAATGTTTTAAGAATATATTATTTTTTTATATTTTATGCTAACGGATATAATAGTTGGTATTAAAACGGGATTTCCCGTTTAGTACCATAAAAATATATCGACATCGAAATCAATTGAAAGAAAGCGCGAGTGCGCATAGTATTCCGTGTTTCGATTCCAGACAGAGAACCCATGTTTGGAATAAGAATGGGATTCCCAATTAGTACCATGTGGGATAATCAATTTTGCGACGAGTTTGGGCAAAGAATGAATGTTGCACCTGGAACAATCTTGGGAAAATGTGGGGTCGAGTTTTCGCGCGATTCCACATAGAGGAGTCAGAAACGAAGCGTTTCGCTCTGTTTCTGATTTTTCGACTATCCCGACGATCGAAAGGCGACGTCGCGGCGGATCGTCTTGCGACACGGGAATGCGCGGAGATGTTATCAGTTTTCCGATTTTCCAAATCGATCTTTTCGAAGACGAGCGTTCCCTGAGGCGAGCTTATTCCGCAATTTCGCAAGCTCTCGTGCGATGTTATCTCGCGCGGAATTACGCTCCTTTGAGTCGTATTCACGTGTATTTACGGAGCGGCACACATATCCGAAATGATTCCGCTACGCTCCGCCTCGTTCCCCATCCGTCGTTCTGTCTCGTCTAATTATCCCCCGAGCGCTTTTCTCGCGAGAAACGAAGAAGTGGAACGAACGAACGAGCCAGCGAAGTACGGATTCGCGGTCCAAGTTTCCAAGTCACTCCCCAGGCCTTAACGTTTTGTAGCTTGACAGGGAGAACGTTGGACAAACTTCATCTTACTTTTCGAAAGCGATACACCCGTGAGCTTCTCGCTCCCCAGCAGAGTTACAGAGTCGTTAGTGCACCTAGTAGAGATGTTTCTCTGTCTCTTTTTCCTCCCTCTCTCTCTCTCTCTCTCTCTCTCTCTCTCTCTCTCT